>NW_011888961.1:1919239-1929422 GCF_000151845.1 Pteropus vampyrus
CCTTACTGATAACATAGTCAATTAACACATTTTTTGTATGTTATATATATTATGAACTGTATTCATACAATAAAGTAAACTAGAGAAAAGAAAATGTTAAGAAAGTTAAGGAGAAAATACATTTATAGTACTGTACGTATATATTTTAAAAATCCACATATAAGTGGACCCACGCAGTTCAAACCCATGTCGTTCGTAGGTCAACAGGATATCTTCAGAATCTTGCACGAGACTCTGAACCAGAGAAGCAACTCGATGCTTAATAGTTGGGTGAGTGAATCAATGAAACTTCACAATAGAGGGGTTAGATTAACTGCTCTAAAATCATCGCTCCTACTTTATGAGTTTGCGAATATTTGTAACACTAACTACCAATTTAATCGAAAAGCAAGATTTGTCCTACTGAGTCATAAATACAGTAAAACAAGCCCTGTCTTATTTAATCTGCTATCCGGAGATTAGCTTACTTTCTACCACAGGTGAATTGAATTCCCGAAAATAAAGTGCAGATATGTGTGCACCTCTCACAATCATTTATTTTAATTTGACAAATCTGTTATTCTCATCTTAAACTTTAGGGCTATTCACTGCTCTAAAAGTATATAGATAGGGAAGTTTGTTAAGACGGATTGGCACTCTAATTCCTCATTTCGGTCAGGAACTAGTCCTGGAATAAACTAGAACTTCAGACGTTTCCGTTTATAAATCACTTTACTGATCTTAGTAGAGAAGGCATTAACTGAAAATGTGCGATAGAGAAAGTGCTGAAGTGAGCTCCTTTTTCATCCAGATATTTAATGAGAATTTTCTCAGAGCGGGACACCGTACAAGGGAAACGCAGGGACTTTGCTCCTAAGAAGCTTCGACTTTAAAAAAGAACTTAAGATGTGTGCATCAGTAACTGTGATGCAGGCAGGACCAGGTGAGTGTGCTGGGAGAGGCAAGTAGACAGGTGAGGTTCTGTGGAAGTCAGAGAAGGCACAGTGGTGTGGGAGGCTCAGAGAAGAGAGGAATCGGGGAGATGAGATGAAAATAGTGGCTTTTGAGTTAGGTCTGCGAAGGGGGCGGCATGTGGACACCGCTGGGACAGTCGTGTGGGGAAGGAGAGTAGCGACCGCCGGAGTCAGAAGGCCAGTTACAAGATTCTGGTTCTGTCTGGCTCTGAATCCAGCTCCACTTCTGACAAGCTGTGTAGCTCTGAGCAAGTTCCCTAACCTCCCTGATTCTGAGCTTCCACGTCGGAAAACAGGGAGATAATAAGAATTCCTCTCACATTGGGTTGTTTTGAAAATCGAAAGAGCAAAATGTTCATTTTTCCAAATGTTTGGCACGGTACCTGGCACAGAGTAAGCAGATCGTGAGTGTTCTAACAGTACCGTCATTACGTGGGTGAGGGGAATAGTGTGGCGCTGGGTCAAGAAGGACCTTGAACGAATGAAAGGAAACTAGCTAGGAGTGTTTTTGAAAACTTCCATTTCTATGAGATTCTCTTCTCTTCCATTCCTATAGGGTTATTTCATTCACCATCCCCTCCCCACCAACGTCCCCAATCCTTCTCAACCAGAACACTTCTCTGTGGAAAGAGAGCTCTATGGCATCGCCGCTCCATATATACATACTAAATGAGCACATAATTCTTTTGCTTTCCTTTCTTTTTTTTTTCCTTGTGGGATATCTTTTTAATCTAGTCAGAAGAGAAGAGAAGAGAATGCATGAAGTCAAATATAAAAGATGCCATGAAGTAGACACATCATAGGATTAAGTAAAACAAATATTTTAAAAGGCTATTCCGTGTGTTCTAAAATCTTACTAGGAGCATCTTTTCAAAAGTTGCGAAGCTTAAATGGAACTATCAAGAAAGAGAGGCTACAGGGTTAATCCAAGGGTCAGAAGGAACTGGGTTTGAATCAAATGTCCAACATTCACCAGGTGTGTGGGCCTGGGAACGACTCGACTTCACTGGCCTCAACTGTGTCATCTGTGAAATGGAGTCAGCGTACCTATTTTGCAGTTGTTGACTAATTTAGATAATATCTAAAGTGTTTAACACATTGTAGACTACTACTATGAAGACACAAAAAGGTTTATTAGTCTACATCCAAAAAAAAAATGGTATACAATGACTATTCTGATTCCAGAAAGAAATTAATAGAGTTCGCATGAATTATTACAATTTTGCCAGCCCCCCTCCGAAAAAAGTCAAAGTAAAATGTATGACAAAAAGATAAAAGTAGAGAAGTAAAAAGAGAGGCCAGGAACAAAGCCAACACACAAAATACATGCTGCAAAATGCCTGTATGCTTGCTGTGGGTGGGCCACAAATTTAATTCTAAGCTTTAGAGTAGCGACACAAAGAGGGAAAATGATCACTTACAAGATTCAGAGTGTCCATATGACAAAAATAAACCAGGAGAAACACAACTATTTCTGGTGATGAGCACAGAGAGATATTTTTACAGTGGGTTCTCATTAATGACAGAAAATGAATAATACAGGCATTTGTAGCACTATCATTATAATACTCAGCGCATGTGTTTAACAAGTGTTTACACTCACAGTGGGTAAGACACTGGCTTTCGGAGGGATACAAAGACAAACATGAGACTGTTTGTGCCTTTGGAGAACTTACAGTCTCATGGATGAGATGAACATGCATCTAAATGATTATAACACCAAGAGAATGTGCAGAACGTCCCCCAAAAGGGACAGATTAATTCTGACAGAGCATTAGGGAAAATTTCATGGAGCAGATAGTCTTTTATCTGGCCTCTCAAAGCAAGTGTTTCTTTTTTACATCTTATTATAGAAAATTTCAACCATAAAAAAAAAGTAGGGAAAATAATATAACAAACTTTCCATCATCCAGCTTTGACATTTTTCAACGTATTACCAATTTTGTTTCATCTATTTCTACTTTTTTGGTTTGCTCTGCTGGAGTATTTTAAGGCAAATCCCATTAATCGTGCTGTTTAGCCTGTAAATACTTTAGTATGTCTCATTTTTGTAAACACAACCACCAAGCCATCATTATACCCAACAGAATTACCGGTTATCCCTTAATATCATCTGATTCCTAACACATGTTCAAATTTCCCGAACAGTTTCAAAGATGTCTTTTATAGTTGGTTTGTTCTAATCAGTATTCAAGCATAGTGTACACATGGCATTTGGTTGTTACAGTATAGAAGAGACCTAGAAACCTAATAGTGTCCCCTCCCATCCTTTTCATCATGCCCCCAATTTATCGATGGAATTGGGCAACTGTCCCGTAGCATGTTAGATGGGTGGGATTTTTAAAAGCAGATACATGGGGCAGGAGCGGGCATACCAGGTACTCGGAGTAAGAGCTGTGAGGCAGCTCTGCTTGGGTGTCAGGGTGGAGATGATACCGACCATCAGGCTGGGCTATTCTTTGCACAATGGGAAGCTGGACTTAGGGAGATGACTTGGGAAGCAGTTGTTAGACGGGAATGAGAAGAGTTGGGGAGACTGGTTAAAGGCTATTGCATAAGTGACCAAGAGAAAAATAATGAATGCTGTAACTACAGCAGTAACGTAGTGTTGTTAAGAGCCTGGGATCCGGAGCTCAGCTGCCTGGGTTCAGATTTCAGCTCTGCCACACTCTAGCTGTGTGGCTTTGAGCAAATTTCTTAACATACGTAACCAGCTGTTTCCTGAGCTATAAATATGAAGGCTTATACCAATATTTGCCTCAAAGTCTTGTCTTGGGGAGTAAATGAAATTACCCAGAAAAGTGGTTAGTAAATGCTTTAAAAGGTTAGCTATTTTAGGAGTGGTCGCGTAGGCAATGGCAGAAGGGTCACCGGTAGGAGTCCTTGCACAGCGGAAAGGTTCTGGGGACTGGTGGCGTGTGCTGAGGAACAGGAGTTAGGCAACTGAAGAATCATCGATCACCCAACTTTTAAGTCTCTTCTCCCTATCCCTCAAGGCACACGCACACACGTTCACGCATACGCACACCATCACAATCGCTCCACCACTCACAAAGAGAGAAAAATATGGATGGAGAAAAAAGGCTTAGAATAAAAAAAATGATTAGGATTATTCTTCAGCAGGATATACTGGAAATATTGGGACAGCTGCTTGAAAGTTGAGTGTGGGTCTTGAACTTGAGAAAGAGTGGAGCTGGGGATACAGTGTTGAGGGTCATCCCCACTGGTATAATGATTAAAGCAACAGTAAGATGAAAATTCCGAGTGAGCTTCCGCCGTGGCAGCCATTGAGGAGCAGCCTACCCGGTGGCGTGCGCCTCAACAAGGGGTCACAAGGTGACCAAGAAAGTGAGCAAACCAAGGCATAGCCGCCACCGCAGGGGCCTCACTGAGCACACGAAGTTCGTGTGGGACATGATCCGGGAGGTGTGCGGCTTTGCCCCCTACGAGCGGTGCGCCATGGAGCTGCTCAAGGTCTCCAAGGACAAGCGGGCCCTGATGTTCATCAAGAAAAGGGTGTGGACACACATCCACACCAAGAGGAAGCAGGAGGAGCTGAGCAATGTCCTTGTGGCCGTGAAGAAGGCAGCAGCCAAGAAGGACTGGCCCCCTGCCTGCCCTCCATCCCATAAAGCCTTTTCAGAAAGGGGCTCCTGTGCTGGTGTAGCGGGGAGATCACATCTGGCCTATTATCTACTTGAGACCCCTTCCTGGGGCACAGTGGGGAGCACAGAAGGAAGCAACAGACAGTACTGGAAATGTTATTTAATCATAATTAAACAGTTCATATGCACCAAAAAAAAAAAAAAAAAAAAAACACAAGGGAAAAGATGCATATTTTTTTTAAAGAGGAAGAAGAGTAAGTGAATAAAAGAGGCCGAGGTGGTCTGAACGTAGGCAAAGAATTTAGAAATGGCAGAGTAATGGAAACCAAGATTTCTAATCAGACTGACTACTCATTGGTGTCAAACTCAGAGCTCAAGTAGGAGAGAGAGATTTGGGAGGGCAGCGGCTGACCCGGGCATTAGGAAGTAATTTACGATGCAGGGACAATTCTGAGGAGTATGCTCTAAGTGGAAACCTGGAAGCTGCCTACATACAGGTAAAAATTAAAGAAATACAAGAGGGAGAGAACTGAAAGATGAAAGCAGAGAATCTCGAGAAGTAACCTCAAAACATATAAGAAGGTAGAAAAGCCCGAAAACTGTGAAAAAGCCACTAGGTTTGGTGAACAGGAAGTGGTGGTACTCTGAGAGCCACCAAACAGAATGGCTCATTTTTAAGTTGTACATTTGTGAATTACAAACCCGTGAATACATATATCATTTTTTGCGAAAGAGCCTATTCCACGTGGTGAGCTCAAACCCTTGGGAACTGAATTATCAAAGCCACTACTGAATGTAACAAAGGTCAGGTGATGGAAAAAATCAGGACATGGGTATGCTTGATTCTAGCAGTGAACCACAAGTCTCATTAGATAGGATGGCCTCAAAAACGCTCAGCTAGATGCTCAATGAAAAACTAGACACGTTTTCCCCACCAAGCATCTATTCCGCTGGTGCCCACAACCTCGGAGTTAATACTCGCTTCCTGAGGAACACCGTTCCCATCAAAACACGGCTCAGGAGAACAGACTGTTTTACACCCAGAGTCTTACATTTTCTTTTCTTTCACGGGTAAGATATTAAATTTACTATTTAAAGGAAGGTTTCAGAGGCCACTGCAAAGATCTGAACTTGCCGTCGTTGCGTCTCTGCTTGATCTGACCGTTTACCATGATGGCCGCGTGTGTTGGTAATGGGTGGCAGCTGGGGGTCTGTCCCCGGCTGCGGCTGGAGGCCGGGGAGGGGAGGTGGATGACATCAGTCGCCGGGCTGCGTAACTGACGCACGCGAACAGTTGCCATCAAATTCCTCTACAGCCACGCGCACATTGCAAACATACGGGAAGAAGCAGCTCCCAAAACCCACCGTGCAGCTGGGTGTAGTCTACGATTCATCCCTGCTCTATTCTCTATTTCTGTTCTTTGCCACGAGCAGTGGGGTTATGCAGCTGCTTTCCAGACAGGGCTCAACAAAGCTTTCTTTCCTTTAATGCCAAGGCAGCTACATTCAACCGGGCAGGAGAGAGAATTCCAACCTCCAGAGCCAAAAGGTGAGGCTGAAGGAATTCCATGGCTTTTAACTTCTGGAATCTGTGATGGCGCCAAGTTACAAACTGCAGGCACGATCACACCTAGTTGATTTTCAGACTGCGTTCCATTTCTCACTTCTAAGTCGTCTTCACTGAAACCTAAAAGCTTTTCTGTGGGTTGGATGGTAAACATTTGTCATCTGGGGACATAAGTTGATTTTCTCACACTCGAAAAACTGCTGTCTGAAGTAGGCTGTGGGCCACTCAGAAATTGATCGCTACAGTCTCATCTAAAGGTACAAACAAAACAGCTTTACTGAAACCCAAAGCAAAAGTTCTGAATTCTAATAGGCTTTGTCCATATGGTTAATATTTGATTCTCTCCGTGCTCACTGCTGGTCCTTTACGTAGGTACCACATCTGCTTAAGAGTTAAAACAGGTGTCCTCCCCAGCCATAAACAAGATTTTCAGAGGCAATTCTGGGACCCCTGTGTGGGCTCTGTGTAATAGAAACAGAGCGCTGAGCACCACTGAAACTTCAGTTCAAAGGCTAGACGTATCAAACGTAAAGATTTCCAAGGGTGCAGACTCTTAAGAACATCAGTGAGAAAGAGAATAACAAAGTAATAAGAGGCAAAGGGTTCTATAACATTCAGTCCCCGCTTCGTGATTAGCGTGACTTGATCTGTCTTCACATGGTGCTGGTTTACATTTAGAGTGTAACTGGCTAAGAATAAACCTCAAAATCCTAGATTGTCTAAAGTAGCAATGCAGCCTTCACTTCAAATCACACATCATTTCTGACATAAAAAAGCAGCAGTTGAGTGCGTGAGAGGACTTTTCCTCCAGAAGTGTCGGCTCTGATCTCACAATGTCATCACTCAAATTCCAGGCCAGAATTACATAGAAATCCTCCCAGCACCTTCTACTGGACCTCCTGGCCTCTTGGTCCTAAACTCATATACCCTGTGTGGCAGACAGATCAATGATGCCCATATCCTAAACTTTGGAACCCATGACTACATGAGAGAAGGGAAATAAGGCTGCTAACCAACTGACCGTAAAAGAAGGAGACTCTTTTAGTTTAGACTCTTGTAGTTTCGCGTGGGCCCAGCGTATCTACAACCGCCCTTCACAGCGGAGGAGTAAGCAGTGATGGAATCAGGGCCAGAGGGATGCTATTCTGCTGGGTTGAAAGATGGAGGAAGAGGGTTGCAAGCTGAGGAGCGTGTAGCCTCTAGAAGCCGGGAAAAGAGGAAACATCTCTAGAGCTTCCAGAAAGGAAAGCCAATGTCCTGATGATGACCCCTTGATTTTAGTCCACCCATGTTGGGCTTCTGATCTCTAGAACTGTAAAATGGCAAATTGGTGTCATTTTAAGCCACTAAGTGTGTAATAATTTGTTACAGCAGCAACAGAAAACTGATACACGCTGTTGGGAAGCGGAGCCGGCTTCATCTCAGTAACTCTGCTTTAACTCTAAGACAGAACCTGGGTTCCTTTGGCAATAAAACCTATTCATTTACTTTTTTCTAGTTAAACTCCGGCATCCTGCTAATCTTCAGAAAGGATGCTATAAAATAGCACGGCGTCTTCTAAATTTGTGTGTGTGGGAAGAGGGGTGGGGGTGGAAGGGAGGTACAGCTGGAGAAGCTAATCTTTCTTTTTTTTCTCCCATTTGTCCTGCAGAGGAATGTAGCGCTGTTGTTAGAAACACAATACTTTTCTAGCAGACCTGCATTAAAGTGACTTTAAAATCTGCCTTTTCAGTTTCCCAGCTCTTTTTTCATCAAAACATCCCTGTGTGCTTTGAATGTTTGGATAATCTTCTGAGATAATCTAAATCTAGAGAATTTTAGCTCTCGAATCACGCAGAGTTTTGTACTATGCTCTCAACATGATTTAGGTAGGATTTGATAATATTTAACACAGCACAATAGCAAACAGTCCTGAATTAGAAGGTGGGTAATTTAATTAGAGTGCTAAGACTTGGAATAGCTGATGTAAGAACATTAATAGATTTATACACAATTGTACATGGTTTTTTTTTTTTCATTGTTACTCATATGCTAGTTTTGCTTTAATTAGCAAAAAAAATAGCAAGAGGTATTCTGAGTCAATTAATAGTCCTATGGACCAAGGACCCTTTTATATAAAGATTTTTCAGGATCCCCTCAGAGTGAGGACATAACTAAACTTCATGCTTAGAGGTGAATGAGGATGTGTGAGGCCCCATTTCAATCTCTTTGTCCCAAATAACCAGAAAATCTGATTCCTCTACCAAGGAACAAATAATGAGTCATCAGACACAATGAGTGGTGAGAACCCCCAAATCATCAGGAGCACATGGCAGCAGAAGAGACAGTTTGACTGACCGAGTAAGATTAAAAACAGACCAGGAACACTTACCCTCACGTCTCCGTTCACAGTTTTCGGCGTGTGGTTGAATGCGTGTGCGGGATCCTTGTTGTAGACTTTGAGGAGCGACCTGTCCTGAATGTTCCTAGAATCAAAAACATCGATAACTATGGCAGACGAAAGTAGCCTTACTTTGGCCATTTTCTTTGTTTGCCCATAAGAATTGGGTAAAAGATGGCAGCAGACAATCCAACTGTCGTCCACAGTCAACCAGACAAAAAGTTCTTTTACCACAGAATAGGCAAAAATAAATATGGAGAAGAAAAATGACTTCGGCTTTCCATTTTTTTGTTTGTTTCTCAGGTATTATCTTTCCGTGTGGTTCTCCACCCACAGATAGCGGGCGGCATGAATTTTCTTTCAAGATTCTGAGCAAGGAAAGGTAACACTTTAAGAAACAATAAAGCTCCAATAGCTATAATATGTTCAAAGAGATTTGGTTAATATTTAAATATTTAATTGTTTACTTTACCCGAACACCTGGTTTTCTGCTTATCTCATGAACGCATACAAATGAAAAGTGCTTTTTATCCCCGCTTCGAACAGTTTCAGCAAGAGAAGGAACATCTATTTGAAGTCCAGGGGAAAAAAAGTACCACAAAGACCAACACTAGTATCTTTACAGTGCCTTTTTTTTCCTTCCATAGTGAGCTTTTAAAAATACTTTTCTGCATACGAGCTGAATCACTGAACGTACAGGGCATTTAGAAGGAGATAAATTCTTCCTCTCGTCTGTCTGTCTCTCCTCCTGAACCCAGCATTGAGCACCGGGGAGTCAGGCACAGCGCAGCAAAGAACAGACGTCCCACGTCTTGCTCAATGCCTACGTTAGAATCGTTTAAGAGCATGTGAATGTATACAAAGACCTTCTCCCGCCACTGGCAGCTTCCATCAGCAGACGAGCCAGCACCCAAGGCGCTTTCGGCCCCGTCTACACTTCCAACGCCGGTGCGGTGAGCTCAGGGAAACGTGCTCAGGAAGCCGCATACCTTTCCTCCAGGTGTAGCCGCACATTTCATGGGCTGATCGCAATCACTGGGATTATTGGGTTATGTTTTTGTTTTAAACGAAGTGGAAGATTCTTGGACTAGTCTTACTTCCCTTCTTTAAATATCCGTCAGTAATCGCTTTGAAGCAATGACTAGCCCAAGCTTGCACGGCTGCTCCGGATGTCAGGTAGCTCATGAGAAGCTGGCTTAGGGGCGAGTGTGCAGGCCTTATTATTTGAAGAAATTACAAAGGGGATAGTTCACACACAGAAGGTAAGAATGTGGGGATTCACTAAAGAAATTTGGTCTGTGGGTTGAGGGAAAAGTCACAGTTACGATGTGAAGAAACTGAAAAGAGTACTTGAGCCACACACACACATACACAAAAAAACCTTAGTGTGATTCTAAAGGTGTTGAAAATACATGAGGTTGGTTTATGATTAATTTAGAAATATGTTTGTCCAAGATGAACCAAGAGTAAGGGCCCAGATTGCATTTACTACGGCAACATTTATGAACCTGAACTCTCTGTAGCATTTCTCTAAGGAAAACATGGAGAACCTAGAACCATAACTAAATAGCCAAATGTTTAACAAATACAGTCTCACTTCAGAAATATTGAAGGGTGTGAAATGAAATTTGTCTCTGGGTTTGGATGAAAGCCACTGTCTTCAGTTAAAAATCTACAT
>NW_011888961.1:1929472-1937350 GCF_000151845.1 Pteropus vampyrus
GAGGGAAAAGTCACAGTTACGATGTGAAGAAACTGAAAAGAGTACTTGAGCCACACACACACATACACAAAAAAACCTTAGTGTGATTCTAAAGGTGTTGAAAATACATGAGGTTGGTTTATGATTAATTTAGAAATATGTTTGTCCAAGATGAACCAAGAGTAAGGGCCCAGATTGCATTTACTACGGCAACATTTATGAACCTGAACTCTCTGTAGCATTTCTCTAAGGAAAACATGGAGAACCTAGAACCATAACTAAATAGCCAAATGTTTAACAAATACAGTCTCACTTCAGAAATATTGAAGGGTGTGAAATGAAATTTGTCTCTGGGTTTGGATGAAAGCCACTGTCTTCAGTTAAAAATCTACATAGTACTTTTTGGTGGGGAGGGAAGGCCCTATATAATGGTGATGGTGAGAACTTATTCTCCCATTCAAATAAAATATAATTGGGGCATTTCACGCATCGAAGCAAAGAAATAGAATAAATCTTTGGAAGAGACATACACGTGATTATGTAACATAAACATTATACTCGCCACCAAATAAAAACATTCTCTACTTAAATTTTTTTAGAACCATTTTTATGTGAATCAGAAACACTGAAAAGTAAAATTCTAGATGAATTTATAAATCAGTGACTTCCCACTTAAGTATTTTAAATGAGATTTTTAAAAAATCAGGCTATCAGTAGTTACTGCAGCATAAGTTTAGACAAGATCATCACTTTTGCAAATATAAACATATTATCTGTAAATCCCGATGTTAAAAGTGATTACTTCTGTCAGGCACTGTTTTCATCTATATAACCAAACTGCATTAAAGAAGATCGTCACAGTTTGGAAGTTTGGGGAACCTTTCCTTTGTGTCCTCCCTCCTATTTCTCTGTGACTACTTAAGGACACTCCCAAAGAATGCATAAAGGAGGCAGTAATAATACTTCAAGATCTGGGAAAGGCTCTAGAGTATTGTGACTCATCGTAATATAAAAATTCTTGCATGGGCTACGAGACAGTGGGGTCCAATTATTCGTAATAATCTCATCATCCTTGAGCTCCATAATCGAAAGTGGCTTTGCCTAGTTTCATGCTTATTTATTATTACCTTATCCGTCAATTCCTCTAACTGCAAAATGCAGAAATTCAAGAAGAGTTGTAAAACACCATATCCATGTAAAAAACACTACATGGGGATTATATTACCGCAAACATACTCTTTAAATATAACATTGATTGCCTCATGTTTATGCTTTGTAAATTCCTTTTTTTGTGTGTGACAGCATGCTTAATAATTCATTTCAAAAAACAAACTTGAATTTTCTAATACCCATGAATATTTAAACACATTTTTTAAAAGCAGGAATGTTGTGCAACAGATGTAGCACCTCTACCTTAGGGCATGTGTCAAATTTTGAAAGCCCTAAATTACTCATATGTGCCTAAATATGTCAAATGTGATCATTGTTAGATATTCGTTTATATTAGGCACTAGAGGCATATTTTTAAAAAGTAGTTTCTACTAATTCCATAATGGAGAAACAGGCCAGCCCGCTATCCCCATAGGGCGAGAGCCCAGAAATTCAAGTTGTGGCCCAGATGAGATGGGGAAGGAATAAAAAATTCTTGACCAAGAATGTGGACAGGAAGGCTTGGGGCTTGGTAATGAACTGGCCGTGCGATCCCAAATAAGTCCCTTAACTTTTATGCATGTGACTATCTGGTTCCATCAAATGGAAAGCCTGGATTCGTCACTAAATAATTTTTTTAAGTTCTAAAATATTTAGAGGCTATACTAGCAACTGCTTGTTGGTGCTGTTTAACTCTTGTTTCTCGGGCTGTTTGCCTGAGACAGATCAGACGCTCTATACACAGCCCCACTACGGTGGATAAAGACTCATTTATTTCCATGCCATCTGCAATAGCAAGAGTCCACATAGCCTCACTTGAGAGCACACTCTACTGGGAGCCCCAGAGAAAGCCCACCTGGAAAGTGAGCTCCTTTGGTGAAGGCCAACTGTTTAAGAACAAGTGAAAAGGGAGCCTATTTCTCAGCCTCCTTTCTTGGGGAAATCACGGTGTCCACTGCTTTTATTCTAACTTGCTCATGTAAAGAATGACTCAGTGGGATCATCCCTAAAATGCCCGTAGGCTCTGCCTCTGAGGGGAAGAGCCCATGAGAAGGAGCTGGGAAAGTTCCCGTGGTAAGTGGTGCCTTCAGCTTTTAGGATATTGAGCCAGTCTCTACACCTGGGCCTTAGTTTCCACGAGTCTTAGATAAACAGTGGACTGGACCATTTCCTATGTTCTTTTCAGATGCAACATGCAAAGAACTGTGTGGGAAAAATCTCTCCTCATCTTGGTAAACTACACCTGATTAGCGAATAATAGAGTGAACTATAGAAAACCAGATAATGAATTCACACCTGGATGAGAGAGGCCTGCCAGTCAGCGTAATAGCAATGCTTTCTTCACTGGGCCATGGAGAGATCAGGGCTCCGTATAAACAGTGGCAATGTTAAATGCAGCACGGTGGACACACACACGCACGCACACACACACACACACACAGAGCACAATTACTCACCTGACATCATTTAATTCATAATAGACGTTTCTGCTTTCATCTTTGATGTAAATGGCGACACTGGGTGACTCCAGCATTTTCATGGTGAGCTGCTGTGGAAAGGCACTTACGAAGAGAGCACGGATTGTGTCTGCACTTGTGATTTCATTCGGCATCCTGAGCTGCTTGGTTTCATCTCCATACTGGAGATACAGAACCCCTGCAAACAAAACGAACACGGTGATCAGTCACAGACCAAGTCTCACAGGACATGCAGCACGAGGCACGTCGCTCTATCCTACTACACGCGGAGATGTTCAGGACAAGCTTGGAAAGCACGTAACGGGACATGTATGTTTGGAATTTCCAAGAAATGCATTGTCTGGTTATTTCATAAGTATTTTATTCTTTGGAGTCCAGGCAAGTATTAAAAGTGGCTAATTTTCAACTTTTTTTTTGAATCAACAGGACAAGAAGCTAACCTCTGGTAACCTGAAGCAAAAGCCAGCACTTAATTTCCCTGAAAGGTATATTTAGGAATTTTACCCCATAGGGTGATTTTTTCCCCTGCGTCTTTCACTAACAAAAAGCACATTCATTATAGCCATGTGTGAGGTACGTAGTTTAATAAGTCTTTATGGTCCACCCAGAAACATTTTAAGTGGCAATGCTACAATATTTCTGTGGTCTAACACATATTTATTGAATGTTTATATCACATACAACTACCCATAAGAAAAGAACCTGACACCCAATGTCTCAGAAAGAAAGTGACACAAAGCCAGTGACACAAAGGAAAACACAAGCACAGGATCCTAGGATTTCAGAGTTCCAGAGGGCACGTGGCTCCCAACGAACCATGAGGCCTCCAGGAGCCCATGTTCCTGTGGAGTGTCGTTTCTTCCCAGACCAAGTCTGGGCTTTGCCATGTGACTCGCTCAGGCCAATGGGACATTATCAGGTGCGATGCAAAATGGGGGCTTGATAAGTGCTTGCACACTCGTGATTACACTACTGGTGAGCGTGATCGTGGGTTCTCCTTCACAGAACCAAGCTTTTGTGGAGTCCAACCAAGCAACATGGGAAGGCCACATTGAGAAGAATGGAAGCCCTGACTGATGGCTCCCATCAAACACCCATTCTACAGCCAGGACTACTGGCCAGTCGTGAGGGTGAGCCGTCTTTGCAGGGGGTACCTCCAGCCCCAGATGAACTGCCCGGGCTGATGCCACATGGAACAGAAACGACATGCCCCCTCTCCAGGCCCTTCCCAAATTGCAGAATCATAAGCAAAAAAATAATTGGTTGTTTTAAGTCACTATGTTTAGGATCATTTGTCATTCAGAAATGGATAATGGAAATGGGGTGTTGACGATCCTGACCTTTGATCTGAATCCTATTTCTGGTGAGAACCTGTTGAGGCGGGACTACGACCACTGAAGTTATCTTTGGCAGGAGAGACTTAAAAGAGAATAAAATATGACTTCTGGTTAAACATGGCAGTTAATGTGACAAATTTATCTCTATCTCTCCCTGAAATCCCATTAAAATGACAACGAAGAATAAAAACGTGTAAATTAAAGAATTAAGGGGATGAGAGAGGACACAATGGCAGACCAAAGAAAGCTGACACCTAGGTCTTCAAGGAGACAGCTCCACATAAAACGTGCAGGGCCAGGGACGCTCAGGCAGGGAGGCAGACCCTGTGAAGGCAGGAATGCAGAGTGAGTAGACAGCATGAGGCCTGATAGAACCTTCTGTTTTTTTGTTTTTTTTGTTTTGTTTTTTTTTAAACAGCACAGCAACCTACCCACATTTCCCTTACCATCCCACTCAGCTTAGTGACTCCCTGTATCCACAGAAGAAAACTGAAGAGGTTGAACCAACAAACAGGATTCTGTTCACCTGGTATAGGGGAGCATGGGCGAGAGGTCCCCCATGACAGAATTCTGGCAAAGGGCTGACATCTCAGTCAGGAAACTGGAGGGACCCCTCTAAGAAAGCTGACTGGCCTATGAGAAGAGACCAACAGATTTTAGAGGGTAATTGTTTAGGTTCTGTCTGTCACGCGCGTTGATAAGCAGACTGGCCCTTAGGTAAAAGTGTCCCATTAGTACATCCAAACATCATTCATACGTTAACAGACCACCCAGGATTAACAGATATTTCTAACATGAGCCTCTAACATGAAAGAAAAGACCAAAATAAACAGAAAACAAACTCAGAAAAGATAAGACAATCTAAGCAAAGAGGACTATCTGGAGAGCAAGAGAGAGGTCTGGGTACCATGAGAGCAGAAATTAAAAATTCAGTGAAGAAAGAGTTGCTCAAACCTCTGCAAGTAGAGTAAAAAAGACAAATGGGAAGAGGATGAAAACCAACAAGAACAATAGAGAGTTACCTCAGAGCGGCCCGATACCTAATAATGGAGATCTGAGTAAAAAGAGATGAGGAAAAGAGATTTCTTTTACAAAAAGTATCGTAAAAAAAATCCACCCCCCGCCCCCCAAAAAAACCTGAAGGATATGAGATTGGAGATTAAAAATGTTTCACGAAGCACTCAACACACTCAAGCTTGTCACTGAGCCGTTCCAGAAGGCGGAGGTTCCCATGACATCCCCGAGGGCGGAGGAAAGTCACCAAGGAAGGAGCAGGAGTCCAAAGGCATTAGCTTTCTCAACAGCAGCCCAGAAACCAAAGACGATGGAGAAACAGTCTCGAGCATCTGGGAGGAAATACTTTCGATCTAGGTTTGCATCCTTCCAAACCATCAATCAGCTGGGTATTTGTGAAAGTCAGCAGGGCCTTTCCCAACCACCTCGTCCATGATTTCAGCTCCCATTCTCCCTAATAGTTCCTATTCCCATCCTTGCTTCATTTCTGTTCCTCAGCGTTTTTCACTATATAGCATAATTCATATTTTAACTATTGTTAGTGTTGACTGCCAGTCTCTCCCTTTAAAATGTAACCTTCAGGAAGTCGGGAGTATACTTAAACCTTTTTCATTTTTCTGTTGTTCACCAAAGTGTCCTTAAGTGCCCATGATACGACCTGTTACGTAGTAGGTTCCCAGTAAATATTTGTTGCATGAATGAATGATTTACATATTTATTGGTCATCCAGAAGGAATGTTCACTTGGGGTCTACCTAAACTGTAAGAATTTTGGCTACACGGTGTAAACAGCTTAGTAATCTCGTCTCTGCCTTATATACACATGAGAACTACATCCCGAAGTGGACGCTTCCTTGACTGGAGTAGTCAGTCCTTTTGCACTGAGCATAAGCAGCTCAGCTTCTCTCTGCCCATCACAGTTTTGATCCTCAGCTTCTTCAGGGAGCTAGTTTTCAAGAATATTCATGCTGTTACACATTCCTCAGAGTACAGAAAAAAATTTGCAAGCCTGTCCGATCACAGATCGTGTGATGTTTTCGCCCCAAACGGCAGATGTGGTGACTGTCCCATGTGATTGCTAATGCCATATCAAAAAGCCAAACCACTCTTGAGGTCCTAACCATGCCTGGGTGAGGCCCCGGCCGAGGGGCCACTTATGGCCACACTACAGTCACATGTCATGGCCTCACTCCCCCAAAGAGCCTGGTTTTCATTCCCACATCTGCATTCTGTACGTGTGTGTGCTTGAAATAGAATTTGTAGGCTCTGAGTGAAAAAAAAAAAAAAAAAAAAATTGGGCCTAAACTAAGGTTACCTCAGGGTCTGGCTGGTGCAGCTGCCAGCTGGGTACACAAGTCTAGTTACAGACCATGAAAACCCGGAAAGAATGGGAAAAATGCCTTTACAAATAGGGAATAGTCTTTTTACACTCGATTCAGTTTGCTTTCTCAATTCAGGAAAGGTATTTCGAAATGCTTAAACTCCGAAGGAATTCTCTTAATATACGACGGCATTTTATTGGCACAGTGATGAGAGAGTTCGTGATGGCTGCTCCAGATTCACAGAGGAAGTCTGAAGGACTTTGGATCATAAACTCCCTTTTTATGAAGAAGGCAAGAGGACAGGGAAATGCATTCGTGGGATGTCTGCTATGTGTCAGAAACGGCACGCGTGTACAGCAGGTCCTTGAACAATGTCGTTCTGTTAAAACGCTGATGAGATGCCCTAGGAACTGAACTCTTGCGAATATCAATTAGCCTATGGTGAAACTAGTTTCCTTATACATCGTTTCGCTTAAAGTTGCAGAACCTATGAACACCGTTAAGTGTGGATTTACTGTATTCCATTTAATCAGCACGGCATTTCTTGCCAGGTCAGTATGATGGCCCCATTTCACAGACTGGGAAAAGGAAGCTCAGAGGGTCTCAGTGACCTGCCTGAAGTCACAGCTAGTAAATGGCTTAACTAATTTATATGTCCAATTCTATCCATCCGCAGAAACCACTATAAACAATACTATAAACTTCAAAATGGAGCCGGAGCTGCCATGCCAGAGGAACTAGCTGCCTTGCGTGTCTAATACCTTAACTCTTGGAATGTTAAAAAAACAGGGCAAAATGACCTTTGGACTGGAACTAGGGTAACACTGTCTCAAAGAAACGTTTGCAAAGATAACAAGAAAGCAGTTATTATGATTACTGAACTGAAAATTGAAAACACTGTTTGGAATTAACATCACTATGTCGTATTAGCTGCACCAACAGAAATGCCTCCTTTTTCTGATGTAATTGATCCCCTTCCCTTTCTCATAAATACCCATTGCTTTTGTCTCCTAGTCAGAACATTATTTGGGCTTCTGCCTCAATTAACGATTTCAGAATAGCTATTCTTCTTAATCTCAAATAAACACTTGTTTGCCCCTGACATTGAAGGGCCTTTTTATTTTTAGGTTATCATCAGGATCTCTCCCTTTAGGCATATGGCCTCTGAATCTCTGCATTTAGCCACATCCATCTCCTCCAACCTTCATCTCCTGACAGGCTTAGCTGTCCTCACACTTTCCCCTGATAATCTGCTTGAAGATGTTGAGACAGGAAGGGGACAACTGGGAACAGAGATTCCCGTCTTTAAGACAACGGAAGGAAACGCTGACGCAGGGTTAGAAACCACACCCGAGCTGCGGGGAACAGGGAAGGCACAAAGTTCTGAAAGAAAAGGCTTCGAAATGAACCTCACTGCACCTGGCGCCCTCCTGAGAAGCCTGAACACTCGAAGTTCCTTCCACTCCAATGGCTGGCTCTGCAGAGGCAACGTGCATTTTTCACCAAGAACCCCTGGTCACAGTTTTACAAAAAAACAAAGTGCACTTGGCAGGTCACACTTGTAGCACACAGCCTCATAAATCTTTTGAATCTCAGAAAT
>NW_011888961.1:1937400-1939707 GCF_000151845.1 Pteropus vampyrus
CCGAAGGAATTCTCTTAATATACGACGGCATTTTATTGGCACAGTGATGAGAGAGTTCGTGATGGCTGCTCCAGATTCACAGAGGAAGTCTGAAGGACTTTGGATCATAAACTCCCTTTTTATGAAGAAGGCAAGAGGACAGGGAAATGCATTCGTGGGATGTCTGCTATGTGTCAGAAACGGCACGCGTGTACAGCAGGTCCTTGAACAATGTCGTTCCGTTAAAACGCTGATGAGATGCCCTAGGAACTGAACTCTTGCGAATATCAATTAGCCTATGGTGAAACTAGTTTCCTTATACATCGTTTCGCTTAAAGTTGCAGAACCTATGAACACCGTTAAGTGTGGATTTACTGTATTCCATTTAATCAGCACGGCATTTCTTGCCAGGTCAGTATGATGGCCCCATTTCACAGACTGGGAAAAGGAAGCTCAGAGGGTCTCAGTGACCTGCCTGAAGTCACAGCTAGTAAATGGCTTAACTAATTTATATGTCCAATTCTATCCATCCGCAGAAACCACTATAAACAATACTATAAACTTCAAAATGGAGCCGGAGCTGCCATGCCAGAGGAACTAGCTGCCTTGCGTGTCTAATACCTTAACTCTTGGAATGTTAAAAAAACAGGGCAAAATGACCTTTGGACTGGAACTAGGGTAACACTGTCTCAAAGAAACGTTTGCAAAGATAACAAGAAAGCAGTTATTATGATTACTGAACTGAAAATTGAAAACACTGTTTGGAATTAACATCACTATGTCGTATTAGCTGCACCAACAGAAATGCCTCCTTTTTCTGATGTAATTGATCCCCTTCCCTTTCTCATAAATACCCATTGCTTTTGTCTCCTAGTCAGAACATTATTTGGGCTTCTGCCTCAATTAACGATTTCAGAATAGCTATTCTTCTTAATCTCAAATAAACACTTGTTTGCCCCTGACATTGAAGGGCCTTTTTATTTTTAGGTTATCATCAGGATCTCTCCCTTTAGGCATATGGCCTCTGAATCTCTGCATTTAGCCACATCCATCTCCTCCAACCTTCATCTCCTGACAGGCTTAGCTGTCCTCACACTTTCCCCTGATAATCTGCTTGAAGATGTTGAGACAGGAAGGGGACAACTGGGAACAGAGATTCCCGTCTTTAAGACAACGGAAGGAAACGCTGACGCAGGGTTAGAAACCACACCCGAGCTGCGGGGAACAGGGAAGGCACAAAGTTCTGAAAGAAAAGGCTTCGAAATGAACCTCACTGCACCTGGCGCCCTCCTGAGAAGCCTGAACACTCGAAGTTCCTTCCACTCCAATGGCTGGCTCTGCAGAGGCAACGTGCATTTTTCACCAAGAACCCCTGGTCACAGTTTTACAAAAAAACAAAGTGCACTTGGCAGGTCACACTTGTAGCACACAGCCTCATAAATCTTTTGAATCTCAGAAATCGGTTCCAGAATGTGGGGCATCTTCTAAAACATTCTTTATCTTAATATGGCATGCAAAGATTTTCACAGTGTGACCTTGCTGTGGACTAAATATTTCCGTTCCTCCAAAATTCGTTTAAATTCTGATGTGGTGGTATTTGGAGGTGCGACCCTGGGAGGTAATTAGGTCATCACAGTGGAGCCCCTGTGATGGATTGGTGTTCTTATAAGAGACCCAGAGAGCTTGCTTCTTCTCTCTAATCTCTGTCATGTGAGATGTGACCAGAAGATGGCCATCTGCAAACAAAGAAGCGGGCTCTCCCCAGATGCCAGCTCTCCTGGCACCTTGATGCTGAACTTCACGGCCTCTGGAACTATGTGAAGTAGGTTGTTGTTTAAGATGCCCAGTCTATGGTCATTTGCTATAGCGGCCCAAATGGTCTTATACAGAACCCAACCTCCTATACCTGCCTCCTTCCTAGGGCACTGTAGTTGTACTGGATTTCTTGCTGCTCTGTGAACTTACCATGCACATCCACGCTCCACACTGTGCCACTGGCTCGGGTGGCTTCCCACCACTTTTTTGCTTGGCACCCACAGTACCCCCTCTGAGCGATCTTCCCCTACCACTTCTTCATCATTTTTCCATTAAGATTTGAGGAATTAATTTTTCTCACATGTGTGCTTACTATGTTGTGTTTTATTAAAATTGCAAGCATGGCTTTTAATTCTGCATTATGATCAGTTGTATTCATCGGATGGTAATATATAGTAGAGTGTTGGGCACAGAGTAGATGCGCAAATACATTTTTGTTGAAATGAATTCAATTCTCCCTGTAATGCAGCCAAGTTAATATGATGTATGCTGGCCTTCTGGGACGCCTTCTAC
>NW_011888961.1:1941372-1946264 GCF_000151845.1 Pteropus vampyrus
CTTGCTCTAACGAATATCAACACGATTTTAAAAATGTGGGCTTGACAAATGGATAGAATAAGTAGCACTATGGAGCGAAATAGAGAGCCTAGAAAAGAACATGAGTTTTATGAAAGCTGGATGTTTGACAGAAGTGGTGGTACGAATCCTTGGAAAAATGTTCAGTAACAAGACAAACCACAGTTGGAGAGAAGAAGTTTACAGCTCACGTACTCTATCAAGAATTAGTGTTGAGAATATTTAAAGAATCTTTATAAATCAATAAGAAAATAAAAATGGGCAATAATTGAAAATGGATATAAATAGGTAACTCATAGAGGAAGAAACCTCGGCAGCCAATAAACATTAAAATGCCCAACCTCACTAGTAATTAAAATGGAAACATTGGCATCCTATTTTATATCCATCAGATAGGCAAAAGTCAGTAAATCTAATAACCTCAAATATTAGTGAGATCACTAGGAAAATGGAGTCTGTTACTCATTGCTGGTGAGAGTGTAAATTCACACAATCACTTTGGGACACCTGATAATGCTGAAGATGTGCATCTCATAACCCAGCTACTTCTTTTAAATTATCCATCCCAGATAAAAACCTCATGTGCAGGTCCTTGTCCCAGGATGCTCACTGCAGCATCATTTCTCATTGAGTTGTTCCCAGTGGCTTATTCATGTAATGGAATAGTAAACAGCAGTTAAAATGAATGAAGTAGAACCACATCAATCAATCTGGATAAATCTCAAACACGAAAGTCAAGTGAACATAGAAACTTACAAAAAGATGCATGCAGTATGATCCCATTTACATGAATCGTTATAACACACAAGACAGTAATATATATTGTTTACGAATACAACAAATATAGTAGAACCACCAACATTTACATGGCAATTATACCCTCCAACGTCAGCATGTGGTTAGCTCTGGGAAAGAAAAGAGATAGGGCTTTACAAAATTTTATTTTTAAAAAATGTAAGAGGCCCAAAGCAATTGTAGAAACATAATTTTCTGTTTAAAATTTGACAACTTACATAGCACTTGCTAAGTGCCAGGCATTGATCTAAACCCCTTCCAGATATTAACTAATTTAATCTTCTTTCTGCAGTCACTACTATAATTACCCCCCATTTTCTGGATGAGGAATGCTGAGGCAAAAAGAAGTGGTTTGTGTGACTCGCCAGCTAATGATCTTAACCACTGTGCTTCGCTGCCTCTCAGGTGTTAAACAGATGCAAATATCTGCTTAATTTCAGCAATGTCTATTATATTGTTATGCTTTCTGTACTTTTTCTACTCAAAAAATTAAAGAATAAAGCATTTTTAAAGAAAGAATGTCAAAATAATACTGTCTAAATAACATCCCTTCCATAGAACATCCAGATCTGACCCAGGAGCTTAAAAACGTGGATGTAGTTATGGAAATTTGGAAGTTTTCCTTGGCTTCTGATTAAACAGTGGGTGTAGAAATTCTATAAAACAAAGCAAAGAGTAAAGGCCATGAAAGGAAGAATGAGATTTTCTTAAAGATAAGAACAAAAGCATAAAAGTATAATGATCTTGTTTCCAGAAAAAAAGCAATTGACCTTTATAAATTAAAAAAAGTCTCTAACCAACCCAATGAGGAGGTTATATATCCTGAATTTTCTTCCATCATACTGATTAGCAGATTTAGAAAGAGATTATAGATATTAGTGAGATATCAGTTAATCTGAAATTTAGTTTTTCTCTCTGCTAAATTATCAGTATTTTACAAATAATAATCAGTAATTATGATGAATACACTTTTATAAAAGTTTTCAGTATGAAATGCTTATTTTTATAAAATTTACATGGAGATTTTAAGAAACACACCAACATATAGTGTTATAAATTTTATTGTTCAAAAATTTTTTTATTTTTTACTGTTAAGTGAAAATTACTCTGCTTGAAAAGGTACAACCTGTTTGGTCCTTGAGCCGGCAGTGGGGGAGACAAACGGAACGAGGTGTCCATAACATGGACTTCTTTTCTCCTTTGATAAATAAACCTCGGGATCAGCAAGAATTCCCAGAGGAAAGAAACTTTCAGGATAAATGGGAACAGCTGTGCTTTAATACTTTTACCCTACAGGTCATACTAGTGACAAAAAAATAAAATAAGAATAAGGATGGCTTATCCTTGATGATAAACATTGCAAATAAGTGTCAGTAGATCCACATCTATCTGTGGGATTCCATTTTGTAGGACAGCCTCTCTACTTTTTCAAGAACATGTTTAAAGACTAGTAAATGTGGGGCGCTTGGACCCCGAAGAGCCTTGCCCATTGGTGCAACTCTTCCCCCATCTTGCCTTTTCTCGCCCTCATTTCCGGGAGCCATGTTGGTCTCCTTTCTCTGTACTCTGCCCTCTGCAGGCGGGCTCTTGTCCCCAGCAATTCCAGTCCTTGTCAGTCTGTGACTCTCATAAGACTCATCTACTCTCTAGCACCTCAGGGAAATATTTTTTGGGGAAACGACCATCAGTCTGTGAACAACTGGCCTTTGACAAGCTAAGGACCAGAAGTGAACTCACTCAATCACAGAGCCCCCAAAGGGGAGTGCCTCAGGTCGATGGGTAACACTCCGGCCATAGGCAGCCATTGAGGGATACTTCCGGAACACTCAAATTTTACTTTTTGCCTTTTTTGTTCCTCCACGGAGAAGGCCATAAAAGGAAAGGTGGCCAACGGGGAGGGTGAGGCACACGCTGACCAGACGTTGCTCCCCTGGGCGGTTTTCTCTCAGCTTCTTAGGTGTCTGAGTGGGAGGCTCAGGACTTTTTTCAGACAGTGGTGAGAAAGAGGGTGTGGGCAGTTAGAGAAATTCACATCTCAGTGGCCTTCACTTCAAAGCTCTTAAAAAGATAGACTTGCTGTATCTCTTATGTGACCCCAAAAACAAAATACCCTGATCTATCCAGCTCTCATAGGAACGATCGGCTTCCCTTAATGTCTGCGATTTGATTTGATGGAGATGCATGTGTATAGTCTCAATGGAAGAAGGGCCAAATTGTGCGATTGAAGAACGTGGCAAAGGGGACCCTGCCCCAGGTACTACGCTTCAGGGCCCCAGCCCCCACAATGCATGCACCCTAAGTATTGAGGGGTGACAAGGCATGGCTGTTTGCAGGGTGTGTGGGGGACGCTTGCTCTGGCAGGTTGGAGCTGAGAGGGGGGACCTTCTTCGTCTCCTGATCCGGCACAGAACTCAGTGAGAAGTTTTGTGAATTCTAAAATCAAAACTAGCTTTCTAGGTCGTTTTATAAAGGTATATTTCTCAAAGGATGAGGATAGAACATATTTTATCTAACAGTTTGTCAGCTTGATTTATAGCTTTAAAAATATTTAGACAGACGGTAGATGAGTCTGTGTGCTCTTGCCCCAGGCGGGCTTGCGTGTCACACAGAAAGATGAAGACGGTTTCTCGAACATTGATGTCAGTTCTAGAAATAGAACCTTCTTTGCCCCTTGTAGTCAAGCTGGTGTGATGATCATTCTATCAACAGGTGATTTTATGTCTATTTTTGAGTAATCCCGATGGAGGCTGCTACCTGAGCGTCTGCTACTTCTCCAGAGATTTGGTTACTTTATTTTTGGTTTTACGTTAGTGGGAAAGGCCAAGTCATGCTGGGTTGCTTCTAGTGTCTCCACATTTTATATACAGCTTCTGGTACTATTTAAATTTGAAATCTTTTCTACTACAATCACATGCTTACTATTCTGATTCCTCAGAGCTTTCCGTAGACTCTCCTGGGGCTGTTACTAAAGTTCCCCCTGCCATGGCAGGCCACAGCTGCCAAGTGGACACTCCCAAGCACATCTAGCCAGACTCCAGCCTGATGGGCAGTGACAGAAAGTGAGGCAGGGTGAGTCTGCTCCAAGGTTTGTCCCTGGCTTGCTGCCCACTCCCCTTCCCTGTCTTCCCTGCTGCTCCAGTATCACTTTTCCTGTGTCCTCGGGCCCATGCCAGGGGGTGTGGATCTTCTGGAAGCCTCTGTGTTTCCTGTCTTTGCCCCTCTACACACCCTGCCCCTGCAGAGAAAACAGGAATGTCCTTCTTTCATCCTTGGCTACAAGAATAAAGGGGTCCCCAAGACAGCTATTGTCTGGGAGAATCAGAGAGATAGGATAAGTAAAGCACCCCAATTCTCTAAGGCCCGGGATGGGTACTCGAGATCACAGTTGTGTATGCAAGGGTGAGTGAGCAGGAGGGGAAAGAGAGCGGTGGTTGAGACTGCTCTGTTGGTCAATTGTTCTGAGCTAGGTCATTTGGTGGCATTTGTCCTGGTCTCCACCAGTGGGCTTTTACAAAGTTTTTGTAAGGCATGTCCTCATAAGCCATTTCTTGCTTTAAGATCAAGTGAGAAAAAGAGAGAGTTGCGGCTAGTGGATTTCGGGCACAGGAGGGTCACACGTGATCCGGCCGCAGTCTCTCCCCGACTGCCCAGCCTCCAGCACACAGGGACTCGAAGGAAGGGCTGGCTCTGGGGCGCTGGTTCCCACGACTTAAATCTCCAGGGCAGGACTTGACTAACTGAACTTTCCACTCTGCCCTCAAAAGACCCAGAAAGACTTTTTATTAGACCTTTACCTTCTGTTCCCCTCTGGCACTTTCTGAAGCAGCATTTGAGACACGTCACACATGGCGACTGCCTCCACCCCGTTTCTCTTTCAAGTTTCAGTGCTGCCTTTCAAGAGTAGCTTCTATTCTCAGCCATGCGATCACAATAAAGAGCAAATGTGTGAAGGTGGCCAATGTGTGGGAGTGGTGGGTGGGGCGGGACCTCAGTGACAATGTGCCCCTGCTCAGACCCATGTCGCCCAGCCTGCTCCATCACTGCCTGTAAGACACCACCCATAGCAACCTTTCTCCCCT
>NW_011888961.1:1946314-1949909 GCF_000151845.1 Pteropus vampyrus
AAAGACTTGTTATTAGACCTTTACCTTCTGTTCCCCTCTGGCACTTTCTGAAGCAGCATTTGAGACATGTCACACATGGCGACTGCCTCCACCTCGTTTCTCTTTCAAGTTTCAGTGCTGCCTTTCAAGAGTAGCTTCTATTCTCAGCCATGCGATCACAATAAAGAGCAAATGTGTGAAGGTGGCCAATGTGTGGGAGCGGTGGGTGGGGCGGGACCTCAGTGACAATGTGCCCCTGCTCAGACCCATGTCGCCCAGCCTGCTCCATCACTGCCTGTAAGACACCACCCATAGCAACCTTTCTCCCCTTCTCACTTCATAGGTAGGAGTCCCCTCTGAATGCCTCAAGTTAAAAATTACAGTTGTCAGCATTCCCACTAAAAGCACTGGGAAAGAAGCAACAAGCACTCTACCGGCGTTATATGCTAAGGCATAAATCAGGCAAAGTTGTTGTCTTGGTGTCCCCATCAGAGATCGCACTGAACAAGCTGGGCAGCTATCCTGAGCTGGAAGAAACCTGGGGAAACAAGACTCACCCCAAGTGACTGTCACTCACAGGCATCTCATCTGTGCAACCTCTTGGCTTCCTTCTCTAAGAGTAATCCAGCTGATGGATAAACATTATGCTCTATAATAAGCATAATAAAGGGAGAATAATAGACCATGTCCGTTTTCCACAGAACAAGTAATTCAACCTACACGGTGTACTTATGCAAGTTAAAACAACGAAAAGCAAAGCAGATTGAACTGTTATTTTGATCCTTAAATGAAAGCTTTAGGAATAGAGCAATGTTGATGAAACTCAGGGCTGTTTGATTTACAGAGCAGCAGCACTGCATTCACTTATGCAGAATTAGTACCGTAAAAGGTGGATTTCATTCATTTTAGAAGTGTGTATTGAGTACATGCAGGCGCTACACAGGAAACTCGGAGATCTTAGCTTCTACTGATGTACAATAGACAATAAACTCATAGACAAAAAATAAGTGTAAGAGTGTGCCAAGTAATAGGGAGGAAAATAAAGCAGGGTGTGGGGGGTAGACAGCATGGGGTGGGAGTGGGTGGAATGCTATTTTATTCACAGTGTTGGATGTCCTGCTGATAAGATATTTGAAAGAAGTGTGGGAGCAGGGCTTGAAAATATCTGGGGGAGGAACAATTAAGGGAGAGAGAATGGCAAGTTTCCTTGAGGCAGGAGCATTCCTGGTGTGTTTCAGGAACAGCAAAGGGCTAGTGCGTTTGGAGAAAGATTAGTGAGCTGGTGAAGGGGGTGAGGTGAGATGAGAAAGTCAGCAAGGGGCCAGACTGCGCAGGCTCTTGTACTCAAGACGAGATGAGAAGCCAACAGAAGATGATGAGCAGAGGTGTGACATATTTCCCAGGACGGCTTTGTTAACAGCTGACCATAGAAGGACAAGGACTAAATTCAGGGGACCCCAGGAACCTAAGGCAATAATCCAGGAGAGAGATTACGGCGGGTTGGACCTATGCAGAGTGCTAGAGATGATGAGAAACGGTTAGATCTCTGGATACAGTTTGAAAGTAGAGTGAATAGGATTTCCTGAGAGATGGGATATGAGGTAAGATCAAATGAGGAGTCAAGTCTAGCATGAGCGAGTGGCAGGATGGGAACGCAATGGACTGAGATGGGGAAGAAACTGGGAGGAATAGATTTTGTAAGGGAGAATTAGAAGTTCATTTTTGGACCTGCTAAGGGTGAGATATCAAGTAGGTTTAATCTGAGATATTAATCTGGACTTCAGGGGGCGAGGTCCCAGAGAGAGGAGTCATCGAGATGATCATGGACTGAATGTTTGTGCCCATCCCCAACTCATATGCTGAAATCTTAACTTCTGATGTGATGGCATTTGGAGGTGAGGTCTTTGGGAGGTGATCAGGCTTAGACGAGATCATGACTGGATTAATGCCTTTATAAGAACAGACAGCAGAGAGTTTGCGCTCTTTACCTCTTCATGGGCACACACCAAGGAAGGACAGATGTGAGGACATAGCAAGAAGATGGACATCTGCAAGCCAGGAAAAGAGGCTTCACCAGAACCCGACCAGGCGGACACTCTGATCTTGGATTTCCAGCATCTAGAACTATGAGAAATTCAATTTCCATGGTTTAAGTTACAGAGTTTATGGTATTTTGTTATGGCAGCCCACGTTAACTAATACACTCATGCAGGTGACATTTTGCACCATGGGAGTAGATCAGATCACCTAGGGTGCTGGTACAGTTAAGAACAAATGAGGGAAAAAGAAAAAGAAAAAAACAGATGAGGCCTGGGGGCTGAGGTCGATGTTAATGGGTGAGAAAATGAGAAGGAACCAACGAAGGTGACTGAGGGGAGCAGCCAGAGAGGTAGGAAGAGAACTGAGAAGCAGAGGTGTCCAAGAAGCCAAGAGAAGTACGTGTCTTAATGACAGGGAGTAGTCTAGGGAGTCAAGAGATGGCAAGTCAAGCACAATGGGGCTGATTAACGTGGATGTCACGGCGACCTTGACCAGACCTGTTTCTATGGAGTGGTGGGATTGAAGTTCTGAACGAATGGGTTCAAAAGAAGCCATAGAAGGGAAACTGGGGACAGTGCTTACAGATAACTCTTTCAAGTCATTTTGTCATAACATGACAGTGGCTGCAAGGGGATTTGGTAAAATCTGGGGAGCTTAGGCTAAAGCATTGGGTAATCCAGTCTCGAAATAGTCCCAAATGATTGCTGAAGACTGACAAGCAAGTCAGATGAGACGCTTGCTCAAATGCCATCCGTAAAAATAGAAATATTTTTTAGAAGATTCAGATTTCTTTTCTTTTTTACCAAACATTTTTGTGGTACCGTTACAATGTTAATGGAAAATTGTAACAAACGTTAAAATTGCACAGGATCTTTCTTTTAGAATTCTGCAGACACAAACAACTTTTGGTTACAGTGATACCTGGCAATCCAGCAAGAGCTCGTTCCTATGCAGATGTTACTAACCCACCCTCAACAACGTCTCTTGTTTTATAAGGCGTGTTTTGTGCACAAGTTGGAGGTTACATCTGTGATCTTTGTGGTATACTTGGCCAGAAACAAAAGCATCGGTTTTCATTAGCGACTTCCTACTGATAACTATCTGGTCTCCAAATTCCAAAGACAAACTAAAAATTTCAATTCTTACAGCTAGGCTCAAGGAAACATGCTAGTGTCTATTTAGATGTGAGGCGTGATGCAAATGAAGAGAAAATCACAGTGGAGTTTGAATTTTCCATTTGTTCCTTTCTCTCTGCCAGAATAGGCTTGCCTCAGAACACTTAGTGATGCTTGCAAATAAAATGGGAAATGGTGTCTCGATTTAAAAAATTTATATGTGTGTATGTATATATGATATATATTTTTGTATGAACATGTATTATATATATGCATATATGCATACACACTATTACTCATAATAGATAAACCAAGGAATAATTATTACTATCATGAAAGAATTCACCAAACACATCCTATGGTAGCTGGTATCCAAGTGTACTTAAGATTGTAATTATAAAATGTGGTTCCATAGCTTAGCCGTTAGCATGTCTGCTTTATATGCAGAAGTTCCTGGATTC
>NW_011888961.1:1949959-1961024 GCF_000151845.1 Pteropus vampyrus
GGGCTGATTAACGTGGATGTCACGGCGACCTTGACCAGACCTGTTTCTATGGAGTGGTGGGATTGAAGTTCTGAACGAATGGGTTCAAAAGAAGCCATAGAAGGGAAACTGGGGACAGTGCTTACAGATAACTCTTTCAAGTCATTTTGTCATAACATGACAGTGGCTGCAAGGGGATTTGGTAAAATCTGGGGAGCTTAGGCTAAAGCATTGGGTAATCCAGTCTCGAAATAGTCCCAAATGATTGCTGAAGACTGACAAGCAAGTCAGATGAGACGCTTGCTCAAATGCCATCCGTAAAAATAGAAATATTTTTTAGAAGATTCAGATTTCTTTTCTTTTTTACCAAACATTTTTGTGGTACCGTTACAATGTTAATGGAAAATTGTAACAAACGTTAAAATTGCACAGGATCTTTCTTTTAGAATTCTGCAGACACAAACAACTTTTGGTTACAGTGATACCTGGCAATCCAGCAAGAGCTCGTTCCTATGCAGATGTTACTAACCCACCCTCAACAACGTCTCTTGTTTTATAAGGCGTGTTTTGTGCACAAGTTGGAGGTTACATCTGTGATCTTTGTGGTATACTTGGCCAGAAACAAAAGCATCGGTTTTCATTAGCGACTTCCTACTGATAACTATCTGGTCTCCAAATTCCAAAGACAAACTAAAAATTTCAATTCTTACAGCTAGGCTCAAGGAAACATGCTAGTGTCTATTTAGATGTGAGGCGTGATGCAAATGAAGAGAAAATCACAGTGGAGTTTGAATTTTCCATTTGTTCCTTTCTCTCTGCCAGAATAGGCTTGCCTCAGAACACTTAGTGATGCTTGCAAATAAAATGGGAAATGGTGTCTCGATTTAAAAAATTTATATGTGTGTATGTATATATGATATATATTTTTGTATGAACATGTATTATATATATGCATATATGCATACACACTATTACTCATAATAGATAAACCAAGGAATAATTATTACTATCATGAAAGAATTCACCAAACACATCCTATGGTAGCTGGTATCCAAGTGTACTTAAGATTGTAATTATAAAATGTGGTTCCATAGCTTAGCCGTTAGCATGTCTGCTTTATATGCAGAAGTTCCTGGATTCGCGCCCCAGTGGAGCCAAGGTCTATGGTCTACGGCCATGCCACCCTGAACAAGCCTGATCTCGTCTGATCTCGGAAGCTAAGCTGGGTTGGGCCTGGTTAATACTTGGATGAAAGACCACCTAGGAAGACCAGGTACTATAGGCATAAATAATAATAAATAATTTTTTTAAAAGATTGTAATTATAAATTATTTGACCAAGGTGTTGGCAATAAGTGCAATAAAGGTGATAAACCAATAAATTTAAAGTTAAAAGGTAAAGATTCTGTAATAATTCACAACAACAAAATACCCAAATAATTTTAAGGAACTCAAAAACAGTGTGCTTTCCTTGCAATACAAAATACTTGTGCATTTGCTCTATTCTGTCTACTCGAGAGTTAGGCTGACCTCTATTTGTATCTCTCTGTGTCAATAAGCACTAAGTCAGTATCAGTCATACACAGCTGGAAAAACATTTAAAAATGAGACCACTGAATGGAAAATATTGATCAAGGAGAGCAATTGCTTTGATAGGAACAGATTTATTAATTAAAGTGTGGCCCATCTGACCACAATAGGTGGCATTTCAGCCTTAACTTAATCTGACATACACATCTTGCTGATATATTTAATGACCTCGGTTCTGTTGATATGGTTTTTGATAAGCAGTGCCTCTCTTACATGGTAAATTAAAAAAACAAAACAAAACAACAACAACAACAAAAAGAAAAAAGAAAAAAAAAACCCCATAATCATGAGTCTGAATGTGCCAGAAGACATTTAGAGTGTCTCATTCACAGGAGAGAAAAAGAAAACACGCACAAAGAACTTGAGAAATGGATCATTTTCGGTATCTTAAAAAAATGAAAGACAAAAAATAAGTAGAAAGGAAGGAAAATGTGGCTTTTACATTGACAAACAAAATACAGGGTTAGCCAGTTTCTCATTCCTGTGCCGAGCTGCTGTTCTAGATGACCTCGGTCAAATCATTTAAATCTCTCAATTTGCTCCTCTAAAAGTTCTGTACACCCTCAATTCCATTTGGCTATTTGATTTTTACTTAATTTAAGGGTTGGGATTTTATTTAAGTGCTAGAGAACAGCTCCAAACTGTAAAATCAGAGTTATCTTTTCAACACGGAGGAGTACGTACCTAAATGTTATTGTAATTTGGGGGTCGTTCTTGGGAAATGCCTGAGCCTTATTCATCACCACAGTGGCTGATGGAAGGATCTGGAAGCACACGTCAGAAGCCCACCAATGTAGGATCTAGTCAAACTTTGCTAGAAAAATGTTGTGTGACCTTGGGCAAATGACCTAAAAAAATTTTTTTTTTCAAAACAGCTTTATCCAGATAAAGCTACATACAATAAATTGTACATATTTAAAAGAGTACAAATTAGATGTTTTATTATATGCATATACCCATGAAACTACCACCAAAATGAAGACTATGACCTGCTTTCCATCACTACGGAAATCTTTTTGGGATCTGACACATTCTTTATAGATGTCAATGCAAGAAAAGACATTTGCTTCCCTCTGAATTCTACTTTGTGGAATTCAATAAAATAGTGTACATAAAAGAGCTTACACAGTCAAATATAAACTACTATGTTATCTACTCCAGTTTATTAATTTATTCAACACATATTTATTGAGCATCTACTATATGTGGGTACCCTATTAGGAGTGTGTAAAACAGCAAGGAATAAAATCAAATACCTGCTCTCACGGCCTTTTTATGCTAGTTGGGGAGAGACAGGGATGCCAACAAACAATGAGCATATACTATGTAAGGCTGGGCTGACCAAGCAGGAAAGAAAAAGATATTTCAGAAAGGGTGGCCAGAGAAGCCCACTCAGGTAAGATGACAAGATGACATCTGAATAAAGATTGAATGAAGGAGAAGCCTTTCTTCCCACAGGTGTCTAGAAGAAGGTTTCAGGCAAAGGAAACAGAAAATCCAAAAGTTTGGGGTAGCAATAAGCTAAGCTGTTAAGGGGACGACCAAGAGGCCAGTAGCTGAAGTAGAGGGTGAGAGAAGCGTGGCAGGAGATGAGGCTGGATGGCAGACGGGCTTGTGCCTCTGCCTTGTACTTTGCACGAGACAACGGGCCATGCGGAATACGGAACAGAAGACTGGTGTGATGTGACTTAGGGGTCGGAATGACAATTCCGGCTGCTCTATGGAGACCGTTGATGGCAAAAGGGGAAGCAAGGGCACCAGCAATAGAACTAGCAAGAGGTAGTGGTGAACCAGAAGCAGAGGAGGTAAGGAGTGGTCAGGTTCTAGATACATTTTGCAGGTGGACTCACAGCTCGTGATTCATTTTCCTACAGTGGTTTTACAAAATGCTTGTAATAATACTTAATAATACTTGAACATATGTAGTGCTTAGTACGGTTTAGGCACTATACTGTGTAATTAACATAAATTAACTAATTTAATCCTCCCAACACCATGAAGTAGGTTTATATCTACTTACGGACGGGGCAATTGAGGCAAAGGATAGTGAAATAACTTGACCAGTATGACATAGTGATAGATGATGGCGCTGAGATGTGATTCCAGCCAGGCAGTCAGGTTTCAGAGTCTATGCCTTTATGCTACATGACTATGTATGTGCTAGATGACTTCTCAAGGTCATCGTGTGAGAGAAATAATCACTATTTTGATCCAGTGAACTTCCACCAATCAAAATATTGAGAAACAAGTGATATAATTATCACTTCATTCTTCATGCCCAGCCCCATTTTCAAGTCAGTGTTTTTCCAAAGGGTCACCTTTAGTGACTCAAAAATGGGGCTGGCCATGAAGAATTCAGAACATTATGGCCAAGATTGCCTGCCTGTTGGCAAATTCTTTCTGGTACTTTCCTCTGGGCTTTTTCTTGTTAAAGGAGTTACTATCTTCTCATCATAAAGGGTACAAAATGAATCAGTGGTGCCCTAATTTATTGTCACTAAGAATTTCTGGGAGGCAGTCTGCTTTTCATCACCGTTTCTCGATCCTAGTCTTCCTCTCAGATCTCCTGGGAAACGGAACAGGATTTTATGGACGAGGAAATCGAGGCCTAGACTAGGAGGTCTCTGAGTTACTCTGTGACAGAGCTGGGATGGTAACACTGGGATCGGAATGTCCTTGACGTTCTTACAGAAGGCTGTGTGAGTTCGGTCAGTGACAGGTGCTGTTGTTGTGTCATCAGATGAAACTATTGTGAAAGAGCTGGGCACACACGTTCTGAAGTCTGCACATGGAGGGGTAGGCAACCATACACATTTGTAGAGTTGGAGGCTACATTTCACTTAATGCTCTGTTTGGGTGTACTTCAATACTTCCTGCCAACGCAGAAATCGGTACACATTAAGGAAACTCAGATTGTTTAATACACCTGATTATAATTCTAACTTCAAGAGCCAACACATTTCAAATCTTTTTCTAGTACATTTGCTACAGTCGATCTAAGTACAACAGATGAGGCATAAAATCTTTTATGAGTCAGTAAATAGAAGTTTCTGCTGCACAATGTTTCAAGTAAGATAAAAGTATTCCTCCTTTTCTATCCTGTAAAATAGAAAGTTTTAGTCATTGGTTCTAGGATAAAAGAAGGAGAGAAACCTGACAGATCAGAGACAAATCTTCAGGTTTCTTTTATTCAAATCTGTCAATAAACATGAGCAACTAAGCCCCAACACCTCTTTCCTAGAGACTTATTACCAATGTGTGTGAGTGTGTGTGTGTGTGTGTGTGTGCGCGTGCGCACACACGCGTGTTCTGCATGCTCTGTGAACATGTGTTTGTGAGAATGTGTCTTAACATACCTGAGATTCAAGAGCATTTTAAAATTAGGAGAATCAGCAACAGGATGTACACGTGCAAAATTAACCGACAGTTCAACAGACTTGTGATTTTCAAAATGTCATCTCCCTTTTCTCATCCCTACAGGATAAGATCAAAAATTTTATTTCTACACTCCTTGGTTTACTGAATAAACACTAAATTTAAATGTTAATTGATGCTCTTCATTCTTCCAGGTAGCACGACTAATTGAAATATGGGCTCCTGGGGTCTACAGCCATGTCACCCTGAACAAGCCCAATCCCATTTGATCTCGGAAGCTAAGCTGGGTCGGGCCTGATTAGTACTTGGATGGGAGACCACCTAGGAAGACTGGGTGCTGTAAGCGTAAAAAATAAAAAATAAGGGATTGTAAGCTGACAAGGTCCTTGCAATCTGTGAGGTCAACCAAGGGTTGCCTTGCCTGAAAAAAAAAAAAAGAAACTCCTGGGACACACAGCTTCACAATGCCATTTTAGAGCTAATAAAGGAAAAGGGAAGATATGAAAGTTTTCTGTTTAAGTTTTGCGCTTAGTTTGGGCCATGAAACGAAATGCAAAGGGTAGATATGAAAACTTTCTGTTCTGCCCATAGTTTGAAGATGATTCGTATTTCATTCCACAAAAGGTAAAAATATTTCATCTTCAAAATCATGCAGGGATTCCACTTAGAAAATTAATTTATTTCAATATTCAAGGAAGGCATAGTGGAGTGAAAAGAACATAGGTTTAGGTGGGTTCAAGTTCTGACTTTGCCACTTACTGCTATGACCTTTGATATGCTATCCACCCCATTTGGCCTGTTTCATCATCAAGGAAAAGAGGACAAAACCACCTTCTTTCAGGATTATGATAGGAATTAGCAGATTTCCGGATAAAGCAGATGCTCAGTATGTGATTTTAATATAAATTAAAACACCATTGGTTGTTTTAGAAGCAATTCTGTTTTATTACAAAGATATTTCAAACACATGGTTTTGTATCCTCCTCTTAGACAGTGGGAGAATTTTAGAATGCTTTTCCTCATCACCCTGTCTGGTCTTATATTTTTTCTATCTGTTTATTTTATTTTATTTTGCTTTTAACTCCAATAAATGATTCATTATGACTGACGCTTATTTAGATTTTTCCGAAAAACATGTTTACCAACTTACTTCCTCACGATCACTTCGCTTCTCCCTCCTAGGTTTATTATACTTCTTAGTAAAATACCTATTTTTCAATTATTTTATTTTAAAATAATTATAGATTCAAAGAAAATTGCAAAGAAATTGTACAGGGAGGTCCCATGTACTGTTCACCCTGCCTCCACAATGTTGACATCTTGTATAATTATATACAAGAACAAAAGCAGGTCGCTGAAACTGGTAAACCCCACAGAGCTTATTCAGATTTATATATGCACTCATGTGCGTGTGTGTGTGTGTGCGCGCACGCGCGTGGTGTAATTCTAAGAAATCTAACGCTGTGTAACGACTACCCAGTCATGATATGTAACTGTACCATCATAACAAAGCTCCCTTAAGCCACCACTTTGTAGTCAAACCCACTCTCATATAACCCCAGGCAACTACTAATCTGTTCTCTATGTCATTAATTTTTTTTAATAGTGTTTTATATAAATGGAATAGTACCTTTAGGGATTGGTGATTTTGTTTTCACTCTGCATAATTCCCGTCAGGCACATTTACGTTGTTGTGTGTATCGACAGTTTGTCCCGTTTTATGGCAGTCGTGTTCCATGGTACAGACGCACTGTGTTTTGTTTAACAATCCACCTATTGAAGACATTTGGGGAGTTTCCAGCTCTTGGCTATTACAGACAAAGCAGCTGTGAACATTCATGACAAGTTTCTTGGTGAATAAAGTTTTCAATTTCCTGAGATAAATGCCTAAGAGTGCAATTGCTGAGTCATATGGTATGTCCATTTTTTAGTTTTCAAGAAAACCATAAAACTATTTTCCAGAGTGGCTGTACCATTTTACATTCCCACCAGCAATGGACAAGCGACCCAATTTTTCTGCATCTTTGACAACATCTGGCATTATCATTATTTTTTACCTTAACCACTCTGATGTGTGTAGTGATACTTCGCTGTGGTGTAAATCTGCATTTTCCAAAAGGCTGAGGATGGAAACCTTTTTATGTACTTATTTACTGCCTGTACATCCACTTCAGTGAAATGTCTCTTGCATTTTTGTTTATTTTCTAATTGGATTATTTGATTTTTTACTATTGAGTCTTGAGAGTTCTTTATCTACTCTAGGTACTAGTCTACTGTTGCTTATGTAACTACAAAATAATTTTCTCCAAGACCATAGCTTGTCTTTTCATCCTCTTAATAGGCTCTTTTTAGATAAAGTCCATTTAATCAGTTTTTCCTTTTATACTCTTATAAGCCAAGAAGTCAGAAAACAATGGAATAATATCTTCAAAATTCTAAGGGAAAACTCACTTTCAACTATTACTTGAGCCCACAAAATTATTACTTAAGAGGGAGAACAAAAATGAAGACATTTTCAGATAATAAGATTAAGGTGTCATGTCTAAGAATTGCTCACAAAGCTCAAGGTCCTGAATAATATTTATTGTTTTTCTAAAATTTTTATAGTTTTTTATTATTCTCTTGGGTCCATGATCTATTTTAATTTTTTTAATAAGGTGTGAGACAGGTTAAAGTTCTGGTTTTTGCCCATGGATGTCCAAAAAATGATGCTCCAGCCTTCTTTGTTGAAAAAGCTCACTCTCTCTCACTGAGTTGCTTTTGCGATTTTGTCAAAAATCCACTGGGCATAATCATGTGGGTGTATTTCTGGGATCTCGATTCTGTTTCATCGATCTACATGTCTATCCCTCTGCCCATACCACACATTCTTGATCACTGTAGCTCTATAGTAGGTCTTGAAATCAAGAGATTTATTCTCCCACTTTATTATTCTTTGTCAAAATTGTTGTGGCCATTCTTGTTCCTTTGCCTTTTTATATACATTTTAGAATAAGCTTGTTAATGTTTATTAAAAAAAAAGCTTTGCTGTGGTTTGGAAAAAAATTGTTTTAAACCTATAGATCAATTTGGGGAGAAGTGACATCTTTACTTTGTTGACTCTTCTAATCTATGAAAACAGTTTGTATCTTCAATTATTAGGTTTTTAATTTCTTTCATCAGCATATAGATCCTACACATATTCTGCTAGATTTATATCTAACTATTTCATGTTTTTTTTGGAGCAATATAGTATTTTTTTTTTTTTAATTTTAGCTTCTAGTTGTTTGCTGTTAGTACAAAGAAATGTAGTTGATTTTGTGTGTTGATCTTGTGTCCTGAGACCTTGCTGAACTCACTTATTACTTCTCTGAAGGTTTTTTTTTTTTTTTTTGGTATTTTCCTTGGGATTTTCTGTGTAGATAATGTCATCTAGAAACAGAGAAAATTTTCTTTTTTCCTTTCCAAATGGTGTGAATTTTACTGTCTTTTTGTTGTCTATGCCTATTCCACTGGCTAGAACTTCCTGAGTTACACTGTGGTGAGCCTAGACATTCGGCCTTGTTCCCAGTCTTAGAGGAAAAGCATTCAGTCTCTCACCCTTAAATGTGATGCTGGCTGTAGGTTTTGTGTAAATGCTCTTATGAAGTGAGAAAGTTCCTCTCTATACCTAGTTTGCTGGGAGTTTTTTTTTTTTTTTTTTTTTACATCATGAATAGGTACTGGCTTGTCTTTAAATGCTTTTTATGTGTCAAGTAATGTAATCATATGATTTTGAACAGGTTGATATGATTGACTGCATTGATTGGATTTCAAATATCGAACTAGCCTTGCATACCTGGAATAAATCACTTGGTTGTGATGAATTCTTCATTTCAGATATGGTTGCATTTGATTTGCTAATATTTTGTTGAGGACTTTTGTGTGACATACATATGCTACTAGTTCTTCTGGCCAGAGTCTGAATGCTAAATATTCTTAATCTTATTATCTGAAAATGTCTTCGTTTTTGTCCTCCCTCTTAAGTAATAATTTTGTGGGTTAAAGTAATAGTTGAAAGTGAGTTTTCTCTTAGAATTTCGAAGATATTATTCCATTGTTTTTTGACTTCTTGGCTTATAAAAGTATGCTGTTGTCAAGTTTTCTTTTTCTTTATAGATAACCTGTCTTTTCTCCCTAGCTGCTTTTAAGATTTTCTTTTGATATTTAATGTTTTGAAGTTTTCCCGCAGTGGGCCTATGTGTGGATGTTATTTTTAAATCTTGCTTGGGATTCAGTGCTGTGTTTCAATCCTAAGGTTCGGGTTTGTCTTCAATTCTCGGAAAAGTCTCATCCATTATACCTTCCATTATTGTTTTTCTCTAATTATTTCTAATCTTATCTTCTGGAATTCCTATTACACATAGGAATTTTGGTCATTTTATCCTGTCTCTGAATTGCCCTTTCATGCTTTATTTATTTTTTTAATCTCTCCTCAGATTGTTAGATTTCCTAAGATTTATATTCTAGTTGATTATTTCTCTCTTCACTTGAATAACCTACTCCAGGGGTGCTGGTGGTCCCTATCATTTCTATGTAAATGTATAGGCTTGGGATGGTTGTCACTAGTATTGTTTCACAAATATTCTAGTTCTTCTCTAGGTACATTGTTGGCTTATACTTTCTTGACACCTTTGAAGTTCAGCATGGCCTGGTGACTTCTTTTAACTGAAATATCACTGCTGGCAGAAGCTTTAAGAGCCAGAGAAGAATTTGTCATGCTACCTTTATCCAAACTTCACTGCTGCTTTCCTGGGCTGTGAGTAAAGTCTTCCACTTCCCACGTCCAATTTACTAAATAACCAGCTATTTGAACCTCTAGGCTATTTTGAAGTCCATCTTTCTATTCATTTTCCTGTTGCTATGTAAGTACCAGAGCCCATGCTCAAAGGCCTGGGGACCAATGCCCACTTATGAAATATCAAGTTCACTGTCATTTCCACTTTGATATCCTTCTTCTGGAACCTGGAGATTTCCTTCCTTTTCTTTCAAACTTGGCCATGTATTAATATTTTGTTGTTGTCATTGTATTTCCTTCTGCATTTCTATGTGTTTGTAGTAAGAAGTGGACTGTTGGCATTCTAGGCTCCTTCACTCTGCCATAGCGCTAGAAATTTCCCTGAGATCATTCCTTCTTAAAAGCATAATTTCTACATTTTCTGGACTCTTTCTGAAGCATTAACCACATCCAACTTAACACCAGATCTCTCTCTGCTAGTCTGTCTGTGTCACACTCATAGAGCTGAGAAACGGAGGACTTGAAAGATGTGGAACCAGACAAACAACGGAATGTGGGAAGGTGTTAAAATTTAAAGACAATGTCTAATAGTCAAATAGAGAGGGAATGCCATGGATGGAATTAGTTACCTTACCTGGAAATTTCCAGAAACAATCTAGCTTAAAATGTAACTTAAAGGCATGGGACTAATGAAAGTAAAGACAATCATCTAGTCTAAAACGTAATTACTATAAAATAACATAAACTTAGCAAATAAACTATACTGTAAAAGGGTAATGATTGGGCATTTATTTTGAATTAGAGGAAAGTTGAGGTGATCTGAATTAACTCGGCAGGTAAATAGAGTAAGTTAGAAGCCAACAAGTCTAAAACAGGAAATGTTTTGATTGTGACTGTTTTGATGTAAATATTTCTAAATGAAATTCATAATGTCTTCTCTTAGAAAACAAAATGTAATTGACATCTTTAGTTATAACTCAGGTCATCATTGTGAGTATCAGTGAATTGACAGAATATTCACTACATACTAGGCATCATTTTAAGGACATTACCTACATAATCTCAATTGTTCTTCACAATTATTCTAGGAAGTACATATTTATGAAAGGAGCTTAGAGATTGAATAACTTGCCCCAAGTCACACAGCAGGTCAGTAATGGAGCCCAGATGAGGTGGCCCTAAACACTATGTGGGCTGCTTCTGTTATACTCAGTGTCCTCCTCTTTTTTTTTTTTTTTTTAAGGGGGAAAAGGCACTGGAGATACAGGCATGAATGGCACAGGACAGGGATGAATAATTGCTGTACAAAAAGTATACCACTGTGGCTCCAGATCAGCCTCTCGAGGAGTTTGAGAGATCAATAGTG
>NW_011888961.1:1962809-1971817 GCF_000151845.1 Pteropus vampyrus
ACAGCTTCTTTTTTGTAGCCTTTGATTTATGTATATTTTAAAGTCTTTACATGGTCACCATGTGCCTTTAGTTATGCTGAAAATTCCTTAAATACAAGAACCAGATTTCATATCTCTTTAAAATAACTCACCATGGCACTGTTAACAGTGCCAGAAACTAAACAGATTCCTAATAAACACATACATGGATGAGTGAAGGAAAAAAAAAATTGAGAAATGGGCAAAACTTCTGGGGGCGGGGGCGAGGGGGGGGAGGGAGAAGGATTTAGTTTTATCATGTTTAGCTTTATATTACTGGGAGACACTTAGCCAGAGATGTCTGACAGCCAATTAACACCTTGAAAGAATCCTGAAAGTGAAAAAATTGGTGGGAGTATCATTTTTAATGACATTATCAAACTTCCAAGAACTTAAACGCAGCATGGTGAGAATAGGAGCTTTTCTTGACAGGATACGGTTAAATCAGGTAGATGCCAAACAACATTCATTTACTAAATTTGAGGATAGGGCTTGGGAGATGTCACACAGAAAGGTATCAGTAAGTTGAATCAGTAGTAGCAGTTTTTAAATTTCCCCTTGCCATACTAAGAAACCAAGTTGATACACTGTATGCAGGTTGAAGAGGCTAGAATAAAACCAAATTAAAATAAACAGAAACCTTGACAAATTTAATTTTACCATCGTGAAGAAAGAAATGCTTTAAGTTTGTGAGGAATGCCATAAGCCTGACTGCACCCTCAAATGAGACAGGAAAAAGAAGGGGGAGTCTCCTGAGCCTTAGTTTGCCAGGACTGCCATAACAAAGTACCCCAGGATGGGGGCTCACACAGCAGAAATTACTTCCTCACAGTTCTGGAGTCTAGAAGTCTGAGATCAAGGTGTCAGCAGGGCTGGTGCCTCCTGAGGCCTTTCGCCTTGGCTCGTAGACGGCTGACTTCTCCCTGTGACTTCACGATGTCTTCCCTCTGTGTCCCTGTCCTAATCTCTTCAAGTAAGGACACCAGTCATGCTGGATGAGGGCCCACCCTAGAGACTTCATTTTAACGTTACCTCTTAAAAAGCCCTATATTTAAGTACAATCACATTCTGAGGTGTATTGGGGGTCAGAAATTAAAAATTATGAATCTGAGGGACACAATTCAGCCCATAACAGTCCCTAAAAGCGTGTCTCAGACAGATAAGAACCGAGGCACCACCATCATGGCTCGCCTGCCACCGCAGTCCAAAGCAGCTTTTGGACAGACAGTGAATCCCCTCGTGGTCCAGGCAGGACCTCATCTCCAGACTCTGAGGTGGCTTAGTTGCAACCCCCAATCACAGAGGTAACTTAAGAAATCTGGAAGGGGAGTGACCTGCACCCTTCACCAAATCCTTTACCTCAGAAGACATAATACGTCCACCCTCTAGCAATGCAGAATGTGTGCCTTCTTGGGTTCTTATACTCCTCCTGAAATATAAGAAAACTGCCAAAATCTCAGTTTCCAGATGTCAGCAGGCAGCCTGGAAAGCCACTTCTCGGATGAGAGCACCAAAGATGGAGCTCCACGTGCGTGTATGCCATAAAGCCAATGTGCATCTTATTTTTACTATTTCATAGAATATTCTTTAAAACTGGTGCAAAAAATGTGTGGGAATTCTTACAGAATTAGATGAATGTATAGGATTACATTTTAAAGTCAGCTTTTAAAGAACAAATTAACTTGGCAAAACACTTTTAAGTATGCAATAAATCTTGCAGTTACTGAAAAAATTGCAAGACTTAGTCAAGAGATTTTAGGCAGAGTTTTCACAACACGGGAAAACAGGAGACTGACAAACTAAATCTTTTCCCTGTAAGTAGTTCAGGCACATTTAGTTCATGTCTGTTGTTCCAGCCAAACCGTAGCAGAGCACATTAGAGGATGTCAACTGCATCCAGATCCTTCTAATCTCATTACCGGAGAGTGTGGAGTAAGAGCTGGCATTACTAGAACATATTAAAAATTGGAATTTTGTCGCCATAGGAGAGATTCCTTCTCTAACTCTCTTTTGTCATTCAAGCCTTCAGCAATGACCTGCCACTCAAATTGTCCTATCCATCTGAAGTTATCCACCCTGATGAGACAAATAAGAGCCAAGGGCCAATGATCTAAGGATCAGGTCAATTAAGAACACATCACTTATTTCTGTGTGTCAGATTAGATCCACTAGAGATCTACAGGGTTTGAAAGACACGCTTTCTAACGACAGGGCTTCATACTATGCCTTTGGATTTTGAGGTTTTATGTAAAGACGTAGCTATAAGAAAAACTTTTCATAAAACTGTTAAATATAACTGTCTATTATACAAGATGATGTCAACAACATTAAGATATAGCAGTTCTGAGATTATAATGCTTTAAAACTTTTTTTCCTAATGAGATGGTATATACCTCTTCTTAAATAATAAAATCCACTTGATTCACTATATCGCTCCTTTTAACCTATTTCGTCTTGGCTGTAATTACAGCAATTATCCTTATTTTATTTTTTCTGGCTCAACCGCTACTTATATTAATTCTTATTTTAATGGTTCTTATATACTTTTATTGTTTTTGAATGAGCCAAATCAAGTCTATTTTGGATGTAGAGAGGTATAAATAACATAAAACTGGCCTTACTTCCTCTCATGTTGTCTTATGAAACTTGACGAAGAGTTCTTTTTTGCATAAGAGCGTTTTTTTTTTACATCAGAAAAAAAGCATAAACATTATCTAGGTGTCTGGGTTAGGATGGGGTATCATGGCCGTGACAGAGAGAAAAAGGAATATTTCACAATGTCTTATTGGCAGACTGATTTTCTGAAATGGCTTTGGAAATTAAACCCCGTAATCCCATAACCAGTTATTTGACTTCGTAGCCCCCCACCTACATAGAGTACAGAAGTGTTTTATGTTAACTTTATGAAAAATGACCTGTAATCCAGGTTTAGCAACAAGTCAGCTGTAAAGAAGGAAATAAATGGCAGATCCCAAGTCTTCTCCAAGACTCCTCATTGTTTCCCACCTAATCAACGACAGACCTGCAAAATACTGGTGACTCACGGAGGGCTCTGAGCCGTCGAGTCAATCAAATCTTCTATTCACCTCCATTGATGCTTTTCCTACACAAATCCTGTCAGCGAAGTAATCTTAGTGATATAGGTAAAAGCCACTGACCTCCTGAGATGCCATATTAACTAAACGATTTCTGAAAATTCTGAGAAATCCATTCCAAAAGTTCAACCCAGGAATTTCAATAGTGAGATTTCCAAAGACATCCAACTAACTTTATTTTTTAAAGTAAGCACCAACATGTCAGGAGTCTACAAAATCTTTTTTTCTAAGAACGTTCTTTCTCATGGGTGAATTGAGAGCCAAGTGGGTAAATGTGAATAAGCGCTTCCGTCTTTCAGAAAACCTCATATATGAAAATCCAAGCTCGTGAGGGAAAATCAGGGGTGATTACTTGTATCACAACTCTTTCACTATATCAAAGAATTTCTTGAAATATTCCTTTGAGTGATTAATTCCCAGCCCCAAATTCATTTTTTTCCCTTAGTTTAAAGATTGGTTCAGTTTACAAAAACTATCTTTCATTCATTACACCAAGTGTAAGAAAGCTGAGAGATAATCTTTTCAACTCACCTAATAGCCAAATTAAAGTTCTTCAAGGGCTCCTGGTGTATAGAAGACATTTTTTTTCTAATAACTTCTTTCATCCCTCCCACCCTCCCTCCATCTCTTCCCCTGCTTCCCTCTCTTCTTTTTCTTCCTTCCTTGCTTCCTTTATTCCTCCTTCCTTCCCCCATGCCCCTGGTCAATTTAATGTTTTAAATGTTTTAATGTGCCTGTGTGTGTTAGCACTTTAACATCGCTCATTTTTCAAATGAAATCTTATCTGAAACTGCAATGTTTACAGCAGAGAAAACGCCACAGAATTCTGAGGAACGCAGTTTGAAAACCACATCTCCAGTTCACTGCCAACTCTCCAGAGATTGTCCATCTGTACCTAACAGTACTTGTCACATTTCCCAAAACATACAGAACAGGCAATGCTACAATTTCTACAAATACAGTAAGTCAGATCCTTTGTATCGGTCAGGGCTCAGTTGTAGAGAACTGGGCTAGTTTAAGCAAATATAGATTTCTTTGATGGCTTGTAGAATCATTGGGCTGATTTTCACTGTAGAACTAGGACACCACAGAATTCATTTGACGAAGAGGAAGCTTCCTGCTACCCTGGACAGCTGTGACTCCAAAGCCAGGCTGCCTTGAGCGGAAAGCCGTCGATAGGTACTGTTAGAAAGCCAGGTCATGCTCTCAGTACTAGAAAAATGGATGCCTTTACACCACGCCTCTCGATGCTATCAAGCTGGTGACTATGCCTTGGGTCCTTGATAAATGACGCTGAAGAAAACCTGAAAGCCTCCACAAATGCCTTGCTTCCCACATCTGGAATGAGTCTGCTTTCCAGCCTTCAAAGTAAAGGAAGGCCGACCAGGAGGAGGCTGGAGTGAACCATTAGCCACCATATCCACCCACCAGCATCCACGTGGTTCCCATGCTAGAGAAATTACTGACCTTTCTTCGGCAGCACCTGATGAAGGTCAGCGATGTGCCCCAAACCTACCGACTTACTATGACACTCTCCTCCGTAAATTTTTGTTTTTATAACATTGCATTTCAATCACTACTACTGCTTAGGAAAATAAATTTCATAAATGTTTCACTTACTCTATAGAGCGACACCGCTTTTTCACTTGTCTCAACGTTAGTATTTTTTTAACTATCCAAAGGATAAACTTCACACTCGGATGATCTAACGGGAGTCTTACAGTTCTCGGTCACCACCCTTCCTGGCTTTCCTCTTGGTCGATGGTTTCCTCAGTCCTTTGCTCTAGCCTCTTACCCATTCCTGCACATAGGAGGAAAGATTCTGGCAACCATGAACCTTTTGTTCCTTAAACACCGGCTTCCGCCTAGGGAATAGTCGCCATCGCTGTTACCACCTTGGAATAAAAAGAACAGCCACATACGCGCTCGAGAAAATTCTCCATCAATTAGCCTAACATCCTCCCAGATCATTTAAAATCATTCTTGCTTGTTCAGTCTGAGTGTGTAAGAGACAATTTATTGCACACATAGCTACACGTCTTGCTGCTGGGCTGGTAAGGGCGGGAGGTCTCTTTGGTAAGTCTCGCACCTTATACAAAAACGAACATAGATCATGGACGTAAGTGAAAAACAGAAAACCATACAACTTTGAGCGAAAAAATAGGAGATATTATTTAGGACCTTGAGTTTCGTAGAAGAAGAGTTCTTAGACATGACACCAAAGAGCACAATCCGTAAAAAGAAAAACTGATAAAACGGACCTTATCCGAAAAGACCCCATGAGGGGGACGAAAAGACAAGCTAAACGGTCAGAGTACGGTCAACACGGGCATCTGGCTGCGGCCAGCAGGAAGTGCTGCTGCCGTTCTTGTTTTCACATGAGTTTTATTTCCAAATTCCTGAGCGCACGCAGAAGGGCTGGGCTGACCAGTCGGCAGCCTCTGCCCAGGGTCGCATTCCAGACAGGCCCTGGGAAGCCAGAGATCATGAAAAGGCAACGACCCCATCACTGAGACCCAGACCTAATATCGGCGAGGCCGTTTTTCATAAAAATTATTTCTCAAATCAAACTCTACCGCCAAAGGGCCGTTACTTTATTTCGTAGACTTCCCTTCTCCTAATCTTCTCTATTTTCACTGAAGAGGGAGGGGAAGGAGAAACGGTATAAATTTCACCGAGAAGAAATTCTTTTTGGCTCCGGATGGGTGGAGTGGACTGGGAAGCCAGCACGCTGCAGAAGTCGAGATTTAGAGGTGCCGATCACTGGAACCTGGTCATGTGATAAATCAGAGCCGCTGAGCACATTTTTTTCTTTACTTCTGTGCTCAGTAAATCTCCAAGAATGATTAGTTTGCCCTCAGCATCAGAGAGGACCCCTGCGCTCTCTGCTGTCACTGGTCCCTGCCTGCAGACCCAGAGCGCCTCTCTCAAATGAGAAGCATACATCTTGCGTGCAGAACAGCATCTGAAGAAGAACATTATACCGACACCGGCCATGTCTAAGTTCTGTCCTATCCAACACCTGTGGCTCTCCCACCTCTCCATTATGTGTCTTCTTACAGACTCTGTGAAATGCACCCAGCCTCCCTGGCTTCCTCCCAGCCTCCAGGTACTAAAGTAATAGAAAGCAGGAATTACTCAAGCGGGAAAATGATTAAGCAGGCAGGCTTATCTGTAGGCACAGGCTGCCTGAAGTGAGGGGCCGTTTCACCCCCTCCCAGGAGCAGGAGTGGATCTGTCCAGCCCAGGCTCCCCACTCAGGGTGCCCAGGACTTCCTTCTGTGCTGTCTGAGCTGGCACAGGTCTCTAGTGACACACTGCGTGTGTGCAGAGGTGAAGCCTGCGAGCTGGGCTTTCCCATCTCAGCCTCTTTCCTGTCTCTGTGGCTGCAGGCCACAGCGGTGATACGGGACATTCCTGGGGTGATATGCAGGACGCACACTGGGGTGAGGAGAGTGAGGCATCTCTTCCGGTGCAAAATTTGAGGGGCTCCAAAATCAAGATCAATAATAATTTAAGGTAATGTTTTTCTAAATTAAAATTAATGTAAAAATCACGATGAACAAACTAAGAAAATTTTAAATAAAGACAGGATCAACAAGGCTTTGGGGGAGGTCTTAAAATTCCGTAGATTAAGATAAAATGACAATGTACAGATGCCAGTGGGTCCGAATGGCACCAACGGCGAGTTTACAGAAGGACAAAGCTCAGCATCCAATCTGCAGCCTCTGAGGCCTGCAGCAACCGGGGTTGGGGAGACACCTGCTTACTGCTCCCGGTCCTGGGCTCTCTGAGGAGCCCGCTGTCCCCAGGAGCTCGTGTCTGGCTGTTAAATAAAGCCAGGCACACAGGGGTTTTCCTGAACACGAAGCTGGACGAGGCCCCTGGCAGGGAGACTGTGTTTAGACTCTCCCTGACTCACACTTTCCTGTTTATTTCCCATCCCGGCTCAACTGAGTTACTCCGCAAAGCCAGGTGCAGCTCGGAGGACATTCCGAAACAGGCCGTGAAGAGGCGGTCAAGGGCAGCACCAACCCTGCTGGCCCAGCGCCAGCTCGTTTTCTGGAACCATATAGCTCCGCTCGCTTGGGCAAGCTTCTCATTCCTCTCCTGTCACTGTGTTCCTTCGTTTCTATCCCGGAGTTGTGAAAATCACAGGCCAACAGCTCCTCACGGCGCTGGAAGAATAAACACTTTTTCCCCCCCAGATGCACTTTGTCATCTGCTGCACTTTACAGCAAGGTGTGTAAAACCAAGAGTTTGGCAAAGGGCATCCGCCCCGAGAGACTACACCAGCAACCTTAGCAATTCCTAGGGCAAGGCTGCCACCTCTCTGTCCTGAGGTTTGCTTCCTGAGTGCCGCCAGCATCTACCTGCACTGCCAAGCGCACTTGGCCGCCAGGGGAAATTCCCGCCTGCAAGACAAAGAGTCCCCTGTCCAACAGTCTCGCTGTTTCCCAGGCATGGGGGAAGGCACACAGGCATTTATTCTTATCTTCATTGTATTTTGCAAAGCACAGGCTGTCTTTACAGAGACCTGAATCTCACTCGTTTCCTGCAAAGCACAAAGGAGAAATTCCACCCCTTAGCGGCCTCCTGCCTTGAGTTGAGTGGGTTTAAGAGAGCCCAGGGCTCTGTAACTCAGATGGAAAGCTCCCGGAAGCCTGTGTCACCCTGACACTGCCCCGGCCCAGGATGCTCCTCAGGTGCACCACACCCCTGCATGTCCCCTGCTTTTGTTTGTAGGTGAGGCCATAGGAACTGAAGGCTTTAAACTGCCTGCTTCTGCCATTGAATTAATTATGTGACCTAAAAAAAAGAAAAAAAAGGGCACATTTTCTGTGGCTTTCTTCTGTCATTTGTAAAGTGAGGCTTAGCTTCATCTTATTAAGCTAAGATGAAGTACACAAAATTTGAGTTAAAAATTAATATCGATAATGCAAATAATAATAGTTTTTTTTTTTTCTTTTAGATCAGCTAGGATAATGTCTGATCCCAAACTGCTCTCACTGTCATCTGCAACTGAGGAAATGAAATCAGGATGTCAGTTCACATCTTCTCTTCTTCAAGCAAGGCGTTTGCTAGGTTTTAGGAGGCAGAATTCAGTTGTCTTCTGCAGGGACCTGAGCCTGAAGACCTTTTCGGGTTGACCCTCTTCCTGTCCCCTCAGTCCCCAGATCCTGTCTGCAAACACAGGTACCATGTGTTTGAAATGGCAGGTTAAGCTTATGAAACACTATTGGCAAAGAGTTCCAAGTTGTCATGACCTGTACGTTTTGTTAAAGGGCCAGGGGGGAAAAAAAGCAGAGCAAGAAAAAAAGTGAAAAATATCCCATATGAAAAATCAAATGCTAAGTGGTAAGGTGGAAAGAGAGAATCCTCCAGTTTTTCTTGAAAGCTTGCTGAGAGAAAAAGCTATGCCGAAAGCGTGCCAAGCCCCTCCGCCCATCCATGCAGTGGTGGGACAGACGGACAGCCCCGAGTTTGCAGCTTCCACTAACAGCCATGGGGGTTGGGGCCACTTGCACCTCTTCTTCCTGGAGCCATTCATATCCGCCCCCCTCACTGCCAGACAGTGGTGAGGGGCTGGTGCCCACCCACATCACAGAGCTTGTTCCCTAACCATCTAGACTTCTGAGATGGGGAAGGAGGTTCCTGAGAAATGACACCCATTCTGCAGTCTGTCCCACGCTAGTGTCTATGCCAGGAACACAGGCAAGTCCTGCTGGCCTCTTGGCTTGAGCGGTGAATCCCAGACAGATCTGGGAGCACCCAGCTATGAGGACAGCTTAGGCTTGCTGCTCGGTGTTCAATCAGTGACGTTTCTCAGTACTTGTGTTTTTACAGATCGAGATTGAATTGACATTTGGATGCAGCGGTATGTGTTCAGAGGTA
>NW_011888961.1:1972242-2015965 GCF_000151845.1 Pteropus vampyrus
CCATTGAGATTTTTATCACTGGACATCTACCGTACAAATGCCATTTTGAACAAGTAGCTGAGGACAAGCCACATTACAGAAAATTTCTTTTCCCGGACAAATAAATTTTAAGAGTTATTATCATAGCAGATAGGATTGTGCACGTTCACATACAGCCACATGCCTTATAAGGCGTTTTGGTCAGTGACAGACTGTGTATATGATAGTGGTCCCACAAGATTATCATAGCATGAGTGTAGTAGGTGAAACCAGCTAGGTGTGTGTAAGTGCACTCTATGAGGCTCGCACGATGACAGAATCTCTTAATGACACGTTTCAGCATATCCCCGTCATTAAGATGCACGCGCTTGTATACCTGAATGCACGATGCACTCACACCAGAGTACGCTGAGCATAACCAGTTCTTTAAAGTCTCATATCAAGGCCATTTCCAAAATCGGTAAACCAAGATCGTGAGGGAGATATTTACGTCACAGCCGAATTTTTCTTTCGAGGCACAGATCCCATAGATAAAATCATCTAGCTCTGGTTATTACTCGCCTTGCCAATTAGCAGAAGGTATCTATAATAACTTACGCACACAAAATACATAACTGCATTTCTTTCTTAGTTATCTATACTGTAACGGTAGGAAGTCGAGTATGGAAATCCTCACAATCTTAACATCCCCTGACCACGCACACGTGAGCACTGTGGGAGATGCGGAAAAACAGACACGGTGCCTGACGTCAAAGAGCTTCAGAACTAATCAGTGAGATTAGTGAAGGATGACAAATAACACAAGATGTTGTTTAATTAAGCGTAAATGATGAATTATTCATTCTTTCAACAGACACCTTTGAGCATTCACCATGTCCCAGGCACTGTGCTAGGTACTGGGGACAGAATGATGCACAAAACGGACATGGCCCCGCCTTCATGATGTTTAAGTCTAGTCAGGGGGCAGACATTGAAGACAAATTAAAGAAGCGACAAGAGTGTATAACCCAGACTGGTGGTGAGGGGTGTGTATAGATGGAGGGTTGGAACTGTGCCCTGGAGAAAGCGGAAAGTTGAGAGGAAGGAGCAAACCACAGGGGAGGGAACAGTATGTGCAAAATCCCTGAGGCAGGAAGAATTGAGGAGGCTTGGGCCGGGGGGGGGCGGGGGGGACCGGACGTAGTGGGGGGGGGACCGGACGTAGTGGGGCTGGAGCCCGGCAGAGACCAGAACACACACAGCCTTGGAGTCAAGGTGACAATTTTCAACTTGACTCTAAGGTACCAGAATACCACTGAGGTGTTTCAGGCGGAGAAAGCGGGGAGGGGTCCAGTACCAAACACATTTTTTAGAAAGTCACTCTCCCTATTGTGTAGAGATTGCAGATTATACTTGTAGAAGGCCAGAGAAAGGGAGTTGGTGAAACTGGAGGGATTAGGCGGAATGAATGTGTTATCTCAACCGTCCCCTCTCCCACTGCCTGCCCTTGACTTGAATTACATGATTCCAGGCACCTTCCAGGAGGTAAACTGATCTGAATTAATCAGGCAGGTGAGTATTCACTTCATAAGATGCCGAAGTTGCTGACGAGGTGATGGTGTGATACAGGCATTGCGTACGTGTGTGTGTGTCGTGTGTGTGTGTGTGTGTGTGTGTGTGTGTGTGTGTGTGTGTGTGTGTGTGTGAGCGTCCCTGGTAGCATTCTTTAATTTCCTTTAGGTCTTCCTAAGGATGCCAATAATCAAAGTTAAGCACTGAGGCACTTAACTCTCAAGGAAGGACCAGCTTCTTGGGTGTACAGCCTGTGCGGTCACCCAGGGCCCCATCCTTGAAAGCGTTTCGCGCTTAGTTCCATGCTCTTCTGTGGCTATCTTGAAATTTGTAACAATTCTTGGAACGAGGTGCACTAAAAATTATGTAGTCGTAACTGCCTCGAGGCTTCAGCTGTGGAGTTCTCAGGGACAGCCAGATGTGCCTGGTACTCTAGGGGATGCTTTAAGGGTGTGGGGATCACCTTCTTTCCCATCTGTCCTTGTTAAAAGCATGAGGACAACCCTCTTGGCGGGAGCATCTGCACTTTGCTACCCCTCTCGAGACCTTTCCATAGGGGGAAACAGAAAGAAGGTCAGCGCCTAGCTCCCCGAATCCCCTGTGGCTTTGGGGAGGTGGCCAACCTGGATGTCCCATAGGAAATTCTCAACTCAGATTACATGCTGATACCACAGCCAGAAAGGACACAGTTAAATTGTGTCTTTGGGTTAACTTTACTGTGCAAAATCTGCAAAATGGTTTATTCCCAGATTTATTTCTCACAAAGTTTCCTTCTGTTACAGAGACTGGGATCTGGCTTTGACATCTTTAAGAGTATTATTTGTCTAGAAAAATCAACTCTGTGTCACTGCCTAACTCACCAAATTTACATAAAGTCATACGGTCTTCAATGAGGTATGTCGAGCAATGAACCTAGTTACTATGCTCAGCAGAATACCAAGCTAAGATGTTCTCAACTTTGACTTAAAAAAAAAAAAAAGACATCGTTTAGCAAAATAGCCAAAAAATAATATTACTTGAAGCAGAATGGCTTCATTTACAACCTCTGTTGGTTGGTCATCTTTGCAGTCCATGGCAGACACGATGCATTTGATGACTTGACAATTCAATTGCCAAAGTCGATAATCCTTGAAGAAAATAAAAATCAAATTTCTATTTCTTGTTCAGGGTCATTGTGGTGGTAGTACGTATAAAAAATAAGGATGTGAGGGCTAAATCTTTCTTTTAACTTTCTGTACACAGCGACTCAGTTTCGAATATAAACTTTTCTCTCATTTTTACATCATTCACTTTCTCACTGCAAACTATCATAGCATATTAGCAATCTCCTCACACAGTACCCTCCCCTCAGATGCCAGCTCACTGCTGAGACATCATTTAGTTCAGAGAAAAAGACAATGGAAAGTGCTGACATTAGTGTCAGATACCCTGTGATTTGCTACATGAAAAAAGAGTCAAAAAGCGTTTGGAACAGGGACTCAGGACTCAGCACAGTGCAAGGCTCCAGGAGTTAAAAGTGCTATACGTGGCTTTTGAGCTCATAATGCATTTAAGGTATATGTGGGGGCCAAGGACAATATATGGCTTAACAGTTGGACAAGAAGAGCTAAGAGGTGTGTCACTGAGTGAAGGAGTTTTGGGGGAAAAAAAAAACCGCTAACATTAAAGGCTAGGCTGGGAGAGGAGGAAGAACACGGGTGAGGAATTGCTAAGGGATGCTCCGAGCTAAGTCACCCGCCCGTGTTCTCAGGTCTTCATGCACTCAAGGGGCATGCGGGAGGAGAAGGCGGGACAACTGCGGGCCTCTGAAGCTCTTCCCTTCCACGTGCCCTCAGAGGAACGGGAGCCTGATGTCTTTCTCTGTTCTCTCAACTGAGCTAACAGACCCGTCACCCAAGAGCAGCTGAGCAGCAAGGTGTCTCTTCCCACGGGCAACCTTGTGGCAGGACTATGTCTCCTGCAACCCTCTCTAGAAATCTGAATAAATGAAAAAGTTCCACTTTTATTAGTTGACTTGACACTTAGACAGCTTTGAAAGGGTCCCTGTCCCCAAACAAAGCCCCCTTCCCTCTTCTGAGGAATTCCTCCCTGCCTACATAGGTGACCCCCTGAAGCCCGACGTTCCATATCTAGGGGCAACATACATGGCAGCTTCCCTTGGACAGTCCCGCTTTGCACCTGTCTTTCTAGAGTACTTATTAGTAGTAACCCCCTTCGCTCTCAGACGTACATTGGTTTGAGCAATGAGATGTACGGTCACCACTCTCAGCCTCATCTAGACTGATTGGACCAAGCAGGAGTTACCTGATGTTGGCTGGACTGATCAAATTCTGTCCCCAAGAAATGCAGACCTGGGACAGAGGGGCTATTAAGTCAGTGTCTTAAGAACTTGAAATGCAGGTCATATGAAGCTGCAGCTGAAATGGACAGGGAACATGAAACAGAGAAAGAACCTACGGAGAAATAATGATGCAGATCTGTATAGGAACATGGAGATGAGAGACCCCCATGACCTCAATGGAAAAGCCTGAAGGATCAAAAGAAGAGATATCTGGACACCGGGGCATCTCAGTTCCTGATTCCAGTACATTGTGAAGTTCTTCCAATGAACTCCTTCCAATTAATTCCACTTTTGTTCTTAAACTTGTTTGAAATGACTCTGTGCCTTGCAAGCAAACCATCACTGACGAAGAACAATTCTAACAGCTCCCTTGACCAGTTTGCTATGATGCGCACGCATTTATAATATTAGCAATAACTATGGAGAAAGCTAAATTCTCCACAGCAATAATTTCCATTATTTTTTATTTCATAGATTAACCTTTCCTTTAAAAAGTTATAGGAGAGGATACATTATAAGGTTACCAAGATTTTATTTTGCAGAGTTAAGGCATCCAAAAACACCCTATTAAAAATATCACCCTGTATGGTATTATTCTTACCATGAGAAAGAAAATATTTTAACACCAAAAAAGGGAATGTAAGATGCTCACAGTATTTTCGATTTGGCCTAATAAAAAAAAAAAAAAAGCCCTTCGGTTAAAAGTTATTGTTTCCATTTTGGCTCAGGTGGAGCCCTTTCTCGGTCACGCGTCGTCTACGGTGTGGCATCCGCAGCTTCTACCCGAAGCTGCTGAGGGAACAGCTGCTCTGACTGGGAAAAATGCATGAAGCAAGGGAGGGTGCACATGCTCTCTGAGCCTCCTGAGCAGGACTCGAGGGTCCGTAAGCCTGGATTTCCCTCTGTGTTTCATGGGGACCTAGGACACCAACCGATCTCCTTGTTTCCATCACAACCTTATAGGGGAGTTTTCCCCAAATCATCAGGAGAACCCAAACCTACAAACCCAAATGGGAAGTCCTTTGGGGTCATGCAGGAAGGGGTGGTCTGCGTAACCAGGCCATGTGAACTCCACTGGTCTTTTCTAGTCTTTTCTTATACAAAGAGGGCTTTCTGTCACCAAGACACTGGAGTAACATACAGATGGCCCCTCTGCTTCACCTGTAATGTGTACAGACTGGCTCCCTAGGAATAGTTTCTGCTTAACGAAGGGGCGAGGAAGGAGAGACAGGAACTAACAGAGTGTCCACTGCACTGTGCGAGGTGATCGATGTGGTGATCTCATTTAACCCTATGCAATTTCATAATACTGGTTACCCCTGGGAGAGCAGAGAGTTTAGGCCTGAAATTCTAGCAAGTGTAGGAATGGGGATCGGGTCTTTAGGATTCCTGAGTGACACTCAGGGGTAAAGTCATCTAACCTGGGATCTGAAGATGCTGGCTCTAGTTCAGGTTCTACAAAAACTGATATAGAACCTCACTAAGTCACAGTTCTCATCGGTAAGCTCAAAGGTGGAATTAGTTGGTAGTTAGTCCTTTCGGGACTGAAATTTCATAACTCGAAGATATATACCACACAAAGAAGAAAAAATCGTGTCACCAAGAAAACTTTAGTTTACTGAGATTTCCTTCTGATTATTTATCCTGAAACTCTTGCTCTATAGAAATATGCAGCTAGCTAGCACTAGGATCTAGGTTTCTGCATTTAAGTTCCAAGTACATGCAACATAATTGCACAGTATTAATTTTTAAGACTGTTGTACTTACATTTTTATTATCATGAACAGATATTTGCTGAAATGTTTACCATGAGCATTATGCTCTACTAGGGGATCAAATTTATTCTTATTCTTTGCAATATCGTACTTGGAGACTAGAGCCAAAGAGAAATAAAGGAAGTTAGAGCTGGAGGCATTGACGATGTTGATTCATTTCCATTTTCCAGACCCTTTAAACCCTAAATTGTAATCTCGAGGTCCAGATTGATGAGAGCTGCAAACATAGCTTTACATAATACGTTAACTATAGGGAACAAACACTGTGGGGTCTGTTATATTATTCACTTCAGATTATGTTGTATTTTGAGAAGAAAACTCAACATTGCCTTACTGAAGTTCTACTTCATGCTAATTAATGCCCAATTTGCCACAGAGTATTTGGAAATATAATGAAGCATCCCACATGGAAATGTATTCAGAATGATTCATTATTCTAACACTCATTAACTGACATGGTTAATTTAATCACGACATCCAGACACTTTCGCCCCGTTTCTTACACTTGTGAAGCTTACAACTCCAACCTAGTCGAAATTCTGAATTCAATTAAGAGAACATTCCAGTTGTTAGGTCCTCTTATGAAAGATTCAAGGAGCAAAATATTAGAAGTTGACAAATGACGGATCATCCCAGACTTTAGTCTTCTCCATCATTTCTGCTCCACAATCCTCTAGCCTCAAATGATCACGATGGAAGTTCTAAGCTTCTAAATTTGCTTACAGAGTCCTTTCTGGAACCACAGGGCAGTCACTTCCCTCCCTTCTTTGCCCTCCTCGTTACCAAAGTCTAAGGCCTTTGCAGGGTTTGGGTCTGGGATGGAAAGAAAGACAAAGAGCTCTCATAAGGCAATATCTGGTTTCTATCCTGCTTCCCGTCCTTATGTAAACCCATCCCAGGTGGCCAAACCAGCTGAAAGTCTTCTCCCTTTAGGCCGGGCACCTGCTAGTCTCAGGTGAGTCCTGGGACCGGCAGCCAGGTGCACTTCTGAAGCAGCAGGCCCTGGTCTCTGTGTGCCTCTTTGTTTACTTCTCACAACTTCTGTGGCCGATGGCCAGGAAAATACAAGCTCAGCTGATATCTCCTCAGTGCCAGTCTTGGGCTGATGGCCAATCTGGGGACAAACCTAAAGACACCCATGGTTCTAGGAAATGACAAGTGGATGTGAGAGCTGCAATATAAATGTGAGAGAGAACTGCACTTAGTTGCAGGACAATTATGAAATCTGGGGTGGACCTAGCACTAAAGGCTTAGAGGAGAAGAAATCAGCTTTGGTTTTTAATGGAAAATTTGGTGCAAGCACTAAAGGGTACAGCTATTGTTATAAACACATAAATTGAGCGTTTAGTGCCAATCTAGGCCTGACGAAGAGGACATATCTGCACAAAACCTCCATCTCAATGCCAGGTCCCAACTGTGTGTATCTGAGATTCTCATACATCTCTCTTATCTAAAGTTTAGCTTTGAAAATTCACATTCTCCTTCCCATTTTCTCGAAGATTTATTTTGATGAATTATCCTTGATAAACTCAGTTCAAACCCTATTTCTTCACGGGTAATATTTCAACCCCTCCCTCCCTCCTTCCACCCAAAGAGTACCCAGACCATTTTCCATGATTTTCACCTGTCAAAACAGAAAGATGTTTGGTCTGGAGTAAAATCAGACGATTCAGCAGTCGAGAAACGTACAACTGTGTCTTTTGTTTCCACATTTTCCTTCACCGTGTGCATTACTTCATTATCAGATCAGAAATACGAACAGGCAGTGATGCCAAGTAGTCACTGCCCATTGCCTTCCTGTCTAGAGCCAGCCACAGGCATCCGTGCAGCGAGGCCAAGCGAGTCAACCAAGACCCCTCTGCCAACCTACTCTCTCCAGGCAAAGGCCCCTCCTACACATTCCAAGGAACAAATGACAAGGACACCTCTGTGCAGAAAAGGACGCTTGCTTGTTATTTAAAGGAGCATCACACTACACAGATACTCTCTTTCAAGTTATTCATGTGTCAGATTAATCTTTTGAGATATTCTTCATTTGTCCTTGTAGGCGTCAGCAACAAACAAACAGAAAATTATGGAACATCTACTCCTCTCCCCAAGTTCCCGGGGAAAATGCCAAGTCTTTGTGTTCTAAGGTCCTCCCAGGAGGAAGTGCATTGACATTGTCTCTGTGCCACAGAGACCACCCTGAGGACCCTCTCCTCACATTGGGCTTAGAAGTTAAAGGCATTTGGAAAATGAATCTGGAGTTACCCCCCAGAATGGGAGGGGGGGGGCTGCCAATTAGGCAGAGAGAGGGTGGTGAGTGACTTTCCATGACCAGGAAGAGGATGCTAGTTTTGGTGGCAGCGGTGGAAGGGGTGGTGGTAGTGCTCTTCAAATCCCGGAGACCTGGGTCCCATTTACACAGAGTGACCCCAGCTGGGAGGAAACATGTGTAGCATTCTCAGAGTGACTGAAACTTGATGCCCACGCTTAGAAGACACCACAGGGAGGCCACGAGCCCACCTGCAAACAGAGGCGGGAGACCACTCACTGTGACTCCCAGGCAACTCAGAGGCCTCACCCGGTCTTACTGGGCTAGATGCGCTCCCTAGCATCCCTTTAAGAACCCCATGTGATAAAAACAAATTTTTCAATAATTTCCGAATACATGTGAGATTAGCTAGATTTGCAGATATTAAGAAAAGTGATACTTTCTGCACTAGAGTGTCAGGGAGAAAAATCTGTACATATTATTTTCTTTAATAAAATAAATAAACCTAGAAACGACCTAGAAGGCTGGTTAACAAATTATGATAGATTCGCACTATGGAATGCTATGCAGCCCTAATCAAGATGTTTTAAAGAAACTTTTTTATAACTTAAGATGGAAGCAAAATGAAATATTAACATTGTTTTTTTAAATATGAATTATGAATAGCATACTCTTTTATTTCTCTTAAATGAGAATGCATTGCTTTTCCAAGTCAGAGAATTACTGAGTAAGCATGATATTTTTAAAGAGCGGGGAAGGGGAAGGGAACAACTTTTTCACAAAACATTTAGAATCCAGAAGGATTCTTGTCTCTGGTGACCTGAAGATACCCATGCCGTTCCTGTCTTCTTATGTGTATTCTATATGATTAGATTCCAAGAAAAAGAATTTCTTATAGATGACCCCTGAAATGAGGACACAAATTCATGGAGAAAACACAGGAACAGAGACGCATTTCCATTTCTAAGCCATGCAAAATTTAGCAGGAATCCAGAATCGCATGGACTTTTCATGCCAAAAAAGATAACAGTTAAGAAAGAAGAGACAAAAACCATCAAATACATTTTGGACATGCAAATAACTTCACCTTTTAAAGAGATAGACTCATATCTGTAGCTCTGACATCATTACAGTAACTTAATTTTAAGGATCTTAAAATTTGACTGGAAGTAAATTTGGAATTTTAACAATTTTCTATAAATTCTTGAATATTTTCTATTTTTCAACGTTTTCATAGAGGTTTGGCTGTGTCTGGAGGAGCAGAGCTAGAGCCCGCTGCCCTGCAGAGGGGGCGAGGACCCCTCGCCAGGTCAGCATGTGAGGGCGACCAATTCCATTCCCAGGATTAGACGTGAACCTGCCCCCTGCCCATCTCCTGTCCTACCTGTAACATGACACAGACTTGCTTCTGAAATACCACCATGAATTGGCTGCTTTCTGGTTTTCCTCCAAAGCCAGCATGAGATAAGGGCTATTTAAAGAAGATAAGGCCTAGCTCACCATCATCTCTATTTAGCATCCTTCTGTCAAGATAGAAAGTAACAGCATCAGCAAGTTCCAAGTCTGGATCTCGTTAACTCAGCCCCCTACCCGTTTCAGACACATGTTCCTGAAATTATTATTTAGTGCCGTGTTTTCCTCTTGAAGGAACTGATACAAAATAAAAGGCCAGATGAAGAAGACTGCTGTTTTCTTATTGACCCTATTATGTTGATAAATCAATGTGCCTTTCAAGAAGGCATGGGTAAACCATGTTTCTTTTAGAATTTAAAACGGAAAAACAATTTTGCCTCATGAAGGAGTAATAAGTATTACTTTGTCTTATAATGAGAAATATAAAAAAAATATATATATATGTATGTGTGTGTGTATATATATATATATATATATAATATGTATATCAGAAAGGCTGAAGCTAAATTTAACATTCAAGCCAATCACAGTTAGTTGATTCAATTCATAAATTTGTCTCCTCCTAATGAGGTTTTACCTCTTGATTTTTAGTTTATTCACCTTCAGATAGGTGTCTCTTTATTGCCAGCTGCCTTGACTCAATCAATCAGTCTCTCTGTTTATTTCTGAAACAAGAAGGTGTGCATTGTAAACAAAGGAACAGTTTTACAGGCTTTGGCTCCCACGGTGCTCATTGGGAGATGCCTGAGCAAAAGCAGCAGATGTCTTTGCCATTCAGAGAGCAAGGAATGCACTTAAAAGGCTTCAGGATAAAAGGTGTCCGTGTGAGGACTGCTGTTATTATAGCGATGAAAGGAAAGGGACCTGCTTGCAGGCTTTGAAATTTCAAGTCAAAGACAATCAACATAACACATCGTGCAAAATATGCACCTCAGAGGGCCTCCTGACAGAAGCTATTATTAAGCTCATCCCTGCAGCCCCACTTCAGCTCTTTCTGGAGTGATGGGGAGCCCCAGGCCCAGGGGTGGTGCCCCTAGAGCTTAACTGCCTTGTGAAACCAAAGAAGTTTTACCCTGATAGCAAAGGCCTCCTCCCTCAGCCTGTCGTGGGAGATCTAAAGATGTCCTCACCACCTCCACAGTGAAGAAGGAAGGCCACAGGAAGCCGATCAGAGGGCGTACTTGGTGCCAGAGGCCACCGAGCCTTTAGGTGCTTGTGGCCAGACCCTCTCCAGACATCTTGGGAATAGAATTTGCTGTTACTTTCCAACTCATGTTTCCAAACAGCCCTCCCACCCCAAATGCCCTCCCAATGTCACTGGACTGATTTTTCAATGAAAAATCACCTTGAGATACTTCTGACTAGCTTTTCAGGCTAAAAGTTCTTTTTCCCTTTAGTCCTGCCAGAGGAAAGAATATCGGGGTTTGGAGAGATGGAAGGAAGACACAATTTAGATATGAGAGGACTTTGCTTTTCCGGTCCCACTATTCTTTTAAAAGGCAGACTCCAATCCTGCCACGTACTGGCAGTACAGCCCCATATAAAAGCTTAGCTTTGAATTTCACTTCTCACTTTTATAAAAGAATCAGAATATCTACTTGATAATGTTGTGGTGAGAGGTAACTTAAAAAAAAAAAAAGCATAGGAATCTGTCAACTATAAATAATGTGAAGCATTTAGCTCCTCTTACATAATGCCACTCTCTACTAGGTGGCTCTGCTCCCTACTCTCCTCAGGGTGAGGGGCCCATGGCTTGTTGAGGGCCAGTGGGAGGAGAAGATACCAACCAACCTCTCACTGTGTCCACCATGCCTTTTCCTTGGTCTTGTGCAGTCGGTAAACGGTTACTTCCAACTTCAAAAGAGAGAATCTGACATCCACAGAGGCTCTAAGAGTTACTTCTTCACCAGAGGTGAGAAAGAGCCTCTCCGACCTCCAACCTTAGCTTTCATCTCACTCCTTTCCCAAGTCCAAATCACGTTCAAGTGCTAGGAACGACTTCACCTTTTCATTCTACATATATCATGGACAAGAGTGATTCAATAAATGTTTACGGGGAATTAAGTTAAAAGTGCTCTCTCAGTAAATATAAAATAATTCCAAGTGTTAAGAAAAAAATAACATAACTGCAACTTGTGTATAAATGCTTTAAAAAACTTGAAAAATTCCTCCAATACCCCAATGTTTGCTGTCAAATTTATTTATTGTCAAAAATAAATAGTCAGCATCGAGAATTTGAAGCATAAGAATATATATAGGCATAGTGAGGGGGGACCCCAAACTCTGTGCTTTTTATGATGGAAAATCCCACATCGCGATGTCAAATCTCTGTTCTGACAGTAGGAAAAAAGAGTTAAGGGCCATGTACACAGTTGTAGGGAAGAGCTCGGCATGGCTTCTTCTCTCGTTCTACGTTTCTATTTAGTGCACGTGTGTGAGCAAAGCCATCATAAAGATGCCTCTATTTTGCATGGAGTATAGAAAAGTGAAAACAATGAAGAACTCGTGGAAAAAATGAAAGGCAACGGGCCCTTCAGAACTGAGATAGTGTAGGATACAACATGATTCTCTGTAGTGTGTCGGGCCCGACTTTCACTTCTATGTCTATCTATTTGGAAGGGGACTTTCTAAGTCGAGCTTGTTGCCCTGAAAAATATCAAAGAGATTAATTATTAAGGAAGAGAAGGTGACGAGGCCAGTGCGGTCACTGAGGACTGACTGAGTTGGAAGGAGCTCACCATCGTTCACTAGCTAGACTGCTGGAACCTTCCTAAGCCCAGCGTGTCTCAGGCCTCACGGTACAGGCCAAACCGTTCTGCCCTGTGCATGCTCAGGACACAATAAAGACCAATCCATGCTTGGGGGGCCAAAAGGATGTGGGTGGCTTTGTGTCAAAGGGCCAGTTGGCACAGGGATCAATACCAGGCCAGGTGTTCAAGCGCTGGAAGCTCTCCCTACTTCCTTCGGTTTTAACGTTCTAAACTGACCTACTGTGAAATAGAGAACATTGAGGATTCTGAGGAAGTAAATAATATGTTGAAAAAACATGTGGACTCAGGGGGGTCAGAGTGCCTAGAGTCAAATCCAAACTCTGTAACTTACTAGCTTTGTGGCCTTGGGCAAGTTAGTTAACTTCTCTGTGCCTCGGTTTCCTCAAATACAAAATGGGGACACAGTAAGCCTACCCCCTGGGGGTGCTGTGAGAAGTTAACGCTTGTTAAGCACTTAGAACAGTGCCCGGCACATAGTAAGTTCTACATAAACGTGTCCGTTCCTATCATTTTTATTATTAAGATGTATGACAGTCACATGATCTGGACCGGGTATCGAACGCACTGGAGCTGAGCGAAGGAAGAGTCACAAGAGATTTGCAATTGTTAGGATGCTGCCACAACTATTTTGCCTCGAGTAAGCTGGAGAGGAGGATGGAGTCACTTATTAGAGAGACTACTTTTCAGATGCCTGTGCCAAGGTCTCCTACTTGCTGTTGCATTACTGCTAATTCCACAACTCAACTTGTGGACAGCAAATAAAATATTTCAAAGCAAGCATGCAATTAGTGTTCATTTTAATAACAACTCTCACTTTTTTTTTTTTTAAATGCACATGTTTCAGTCCACTGCAAGCATTTGGCTTTGAGAGGTTTAAATCAGGTTTCAGGGCAGACGGGGAAAAAGTACAGGTGCTCTGTTGGGCGGCTGACACTGATTAGAATGCCACACACAGCTGAGTAAAAAGGCAGGAGGTGGGGTGCGACTCGATGCAGAAAAAAGAAAAGGTAGAGTACTAACTCGCTGAGATGACTCAATTTTCATCAAGTACCTTTGAATGTCAAGTTCTGCCTGAAGAGAGATCAGCATGCACTGCAAAGCCTGTGTATCGGGAGAAAAAGACAGGAAAAAAAAAAAAATAGAAAAGAGAAAGGTTGAAAATATGAAGAGAAAGAGAGGTGGTTGACCAAACAGACCATCTATTTGTTCATAATGAAAATATAGGACAGTTAACCCCCCTCCCCACAAAGAAAGAAGGAACGGTGGGAGTCCTATCTTTATGTTTTAGAGAGAAATGGTGAAAGCCAGCCCTGACTGGCAATGAGGTTTTTCTAAGATATCTTGCCACAGGCCCATCTAAATTCACCTTGTCATTTGAGAACATGTCACACTGACTGGCCTATTGTCCTGAGATTGTCCCAAGGCTGCAGGGGAGTCACCAGAGCCAGGATGAAATATCTTTCTTAGGCAGAACGCAGACTGCTGGTGAGCTGCCAGCTTGATTGGCATTGGCCACTGGGACACTGACCACTGGACTGCTCTACAAAGAGCAGCGCTCTGTGCCTGTGTGTTGTCACCCAGGATGGCAAGACTGTTTCATGATTAGATCCGATGTGAATACTTACAGGAACAGATCAGAATTAGAATTCAGGGGACATTCTGACATCTGAACCTGGTTGACTTGGGGGTGTGCTATCTATCAGTTTATCCCATTTACTTGGCCAATATTTAAATATTTCAGTTCTTATTGATCCACTGACTAATTTTTGGATAACATACATACATACATACATACATACATTTATTTATTTGTTTATTTATTTATTTATTTATTTGAAGAAATCATGATAGAAAACTGTTTTCGTATTTAAAAATGTGAAAGTTTCTATAATTCTCGTGTAAGAATGACATACTCTTGCATCCAGAATCAGTCAGGGAGAAGCAAGCAGGGTCTCGAGATATTCACACATCCACGTTTATAGCGGCATTATTCACAACAGCCAAAAAGTAAGAGCGACTCAAGGGTCCATCGACAGACGAGTGGATCGACCAAATGTGAAATATACAGATAAAAAAAGAGTACTATTCAGCCTTAAAATAAAATCGTTAACAAAAATTCCTTTAAAAAATCCTGTTGCGTTACAACACAGATAAACCTCGAGAGCATTACATGAAGTGAAATGAAGTCACAAAACAATAAATGCAGTGAGAGCCCACGTATGTGAGGTACCTGGTGTAGTCAATTCACAGTAAAGGAAGCAGAATGGCGGCTGCCAGGGGCTGGGAGAGGGGAATGGGGGGAAGTGGTGTTTCATGTGTACAGAGCAAAATGAAAAGTGTTCTGGAGACTGAATGTACTTAATGCCACTGAACTGTACCCTTAAAAATGGTTAAGATGGTAAAATTTATGTCATGTATAGATTAGCACAATTAAAAAGAAAAAAAAAAAAAGAGGAAAAAGCCATTGAGGTGTCATGGCTTGGCGGCTCACTTCATGTTACTGCACACGCAAACAGATACATCCTTATGGATGACCAACATATACAGAGAGCCTCTGAATACTATCATAATTTAATTATAAAATAGCCGTGATTCATAGCACCATTTTATATATGTATATATATATATATATATACACACACACACACATATATATATACACACATATATATACATATATATATATACATATATCCGTATATTTCTGAATAATTTTATATTATTTAGAACCTAGTCTCATACACATAAGACAAAACTATCTATAAGAAAAAGAACATTTGAATAAAAATGGCTATACCAAAAACCAAGACAGGTCTCCAGAAAAGAACTGTTTTAAAGTATTTTACCCAGAATGCACTTAGGTACTGAGAAGAAAAGAAAAAGAACTTGAAGGGACTTTTAAGAGATAAGGGGAGTGACACCATTAGAAGAACCATTAGCTAGACTGACCTCATAACAGCCCTTTTCAAGGTAGATGTATTCTTGCTAGAAAGGTGGGGATAGCTGTAGGGCCCTCGATTTTGCTGCCCTGAAGTTTACAGGCTTCATCAACGATGAAAGAAATATCCCAAAGTAGACCACAAATTATAAAGTCCCGTAGGTTCAGGATAAATAAAAGTGCAAGATAAAAACACAAGGATAGATTTGAAAGGCTGCTGTGGAAAAAAAAAAAAAAAGGTGCAGGAAAACCTCAAGGTTTCATCCCAAGGAGATGGAATGAAATGGGCTGAGGCCAGAGAACCCCACACACAGAGATGCCGGAACTGAGTGGGTGGAGGCTGCTAGGAGGGGCGGAGACCCTAACCTCTCTGCAGAGGCTCTCAGCACAGGAACGCGCAACATGAATAGAACACCTGGACGAAGCGGACAAGGAAAGTAACCAAAGCAGCTGTTTCAGGCAAGAATCAATCATCCGAGGCTCAAGAAAGTAGGGGTAAGAGAAACACATGCGTGATCAAAGGCTTCAAACTCTGGAGCGAACACCGACTCTACTGGTTGCATCTTTTCTTGCCTTTGCTGACTGAGGTCAAAGAAACAGAAGCAGAGTCTCCCAGCGTCAGAGCAGGAAGCTCCCCCAGGTGCTGGAGAGCCAGGTGGTCCTTCTCAAAAAACACGATGGACTCCACAGAGAAAGCTCCACAACTTGCAGTCACTGGAGCGTTAGTCTCTATAGCGACAGATAAATTTTCTCAGGATTACAAAATTAAATGCACAGAAAACCTTTCCACTGCTCAGCAGGCTCCACCTGCATGTGAAATGTTTTGAGCCCTATAGATTTTGAGCTCTAGAGTGAGGAAGCAGAGGGAAGAACCCTGGATTTTATTAGGCTACTCACATACTCTTATTAAGTCAAGTGTATAGAACTTAGAAGCCTGATTTATGGATTTGACTATAAAAGAGAAAATTGTTCCTAAAAGATAAGAGTGGGCGGGAAAGGTGGTGAGTGTCTTCGAGCCACTTCAGAGAATTATAATGACAACCAAAGTACTTTATCAATATAACGAGGTTACATCAAAATTAAGGGAAAACGCAAGACTCACCACCTCAAGGAAACAGCTGCAGCGTCAAATAAAATAACGCCATAAAAATTTAACAGAAGAAAGGACACTTTGATGATTTCAGAGACGCCTAACAAATCCAATGGCTATCATTAGCAGAAAATGACAAAGAGAAACCACAGATGATGCTGTTATACTGAGGGGTACTTGAGATCTCTTTGAAAGGCTAAGTGTGGCAGGAAGGGAAAGGGGTTCGCAAGTCTCTTTAATTTAATAAAGAATAAAGGCAATGCAGATAGCCTGAGCAGAGGTGACCAGAAATAGCAACGATGAGGTAAATGCCTAAGGCACAGATGTGGCAGAGAGAACCAAAAACGACCAACGAACATACAATATTTATAGCAGTGAATGATGAGCAATACTTAATTTTCTTTCATTTATTTGCCATGCCTATCTCTGAGCTTTTTATAGTAAAGATAATTATATAATAATACAAAAAAGTACGAGTGAAAGTGGCAAAAGTGAACTGTGGATCCTTAGAGATCGACAGTGAGAGGTAAACTGTAAGGAATGTCGGAGATTGGAAAAATTTAAAAACTCACAAAAAGTTCCAGTTTGGGTCAGAAATTGGAGATTTTCTGATATCACTTTACCTCTAGTCAACTTTTGACTACTTGGGAGCAATTTAACCAGTTTAAAGACTAACTGTGGTTAAAGAAAATGCATTCATGAAAAAAAAAAATCACAAGATCTAGTGAAATCATGCTTCTATCAGGAGTTCTCAAAAGTTTGTAATTAGTTAGACGGTAATCACTGAGTTGTCCCCCATGTCTGCTGTCAACATGAAGGTCTAATTGACAGAGGCTTAACTTAGATTTTTATTCTCGTTTATAAATTTATGGAAGTATATTTCCTTTTCCTTATCTCTTACTGTCGACATCTTTGTTCTACATCTCACCGATGGAGAATTATCAGAACTAGTTTCCACTTAGTTCATGATACAAGGAATGCAAAGCGCTACTTTTATCAAATTTCTGAAAGCTTACTGTCTCTCAGCTTTTGAAGTCACATAACAACTATTTAATCTCTTTAAGCCTGACTTTCTTTATCTGTAGAGTGGGGACAATAATATTATCTACTTCACAAGGTTGTTGCGAAGATTAAATGAGATGCAGGCACCTGAAACATAATGCACAATTCTTGGCACAGGCTAAGAATGCAAACATTAGGGACCTGAGGCTTTAAAATAAAAAACGTAGTATTCTCAAAAAGATGCTTTATTTTAACAAATAACCCAGGAATAAATATCAAATGCCTTAAAATTTTTGCATATCTTTTTGATTCGGCTGTTCTATTTCTAACAATTAATTTTAATAATCCACAATAATCCACAAGGATATACAGAATAGAACCAACTGAAGTAAACAGCCACTAACAATGATGACAGAGCCGACTCTGTAACAACACAGAGTGAAATTCACACATATAATTAAGTGGAAAAAAATCATGTTAGAAAAACAGTACGCTTTAGGTTTTCTGTCAGTCTCTATGTCTAGAAGAAAATGGGAATCCATGTGGGTCATGTGATTGTAAATAATTTCTTTACTCTTTACATTTTCTTTTTAACATTTATACAATACACATGAATTTATTTTTGTCATAAAAAAGATAAATTATTTTTAAAAGTCATCTGGCATTTGGCATCACATTATTTGTTTTTCCCGAACATGATATAAATAGCTGCGGATGAATTTAAAACAAAAGGAGAAAACAAGATTTTATCCATTTGAGAGCCTTACAAATGGGAAGAACAATAAGATCATATCTTGATTCACAGTCTCTTTATCTTTACCCTGGTAATTTTGCCCTTATTTTTTTCTTATGTTGATTATGTATCAGTTGCACCACCAGGGGGCGCCTTGAATTTAGAAAGCACAATAATACAGTCTTAGCATGATGGAAGATATAGCAGCTGAAATCCCAAATTTAGGAAATAAGGCACACTTCTCATTGATTGCTCAGAGTCAATCCTTTTCCTTTTCAATGTGCCTCACAGGTTCCGTTGTACGAACTGTATGGAATCAGTCTGTGAAAAACTACACCACTTGTGTAGTTAATATCAATGATAGAAGGCAGAGTTGATTTCTGCAAGTAGATTTAATAAAGATGCCATTGAAGAAACAAAAATGAGTAGCCCCTGTGATACAAAACTAAAGAACACAACAAAAGCAAATATTGAGAAAATAATCTTAGAAGTAATTTTATCCTAAAGACAGACAATTCTATAGGTAACTTAGGGATCAAAGCAATTTCAGGTTATTGAGAAACCCATTTGCAATATAATTCTTTTTCTAAACATGTTCAAAATAGCAAAAACAGAATAAAATTAGGTAGCCCTGTGAGACCTTCGTAAGTGATGCTGACTTATAATTGATATAACAGGAATCTTAAAATATAGGATAAAGTCTGAGGTACTCTCTAGGGTGATAAATAAAAAAGACTGTGACATCTAACAAAAAGAGTTCAGAGCAGAAATCTGAGTACTTTTTAATTGCCTAGGAATCCGAAGTAATCTTATTGTGAACTTAGGAAGGTAATTGAGGGTGTAACTTTTGGAAAGAGACACAATTCAGCTTGAGCCTCATTTTCAACCCAACATCTTTGAGATTTTGAGCATGTTACCTTGGAAATGCTGCCTTGGTCATGTTTCATGTGCAGTTTCTTCATCAAGAAGATGATAAAAATAATAACAACATTGTTTATATTACGGTTCGTTGTATGAAATGAGATAACTTATGAAAAATGTAAAACCCAGTGACTAGCATACGATCATACAGTATGTTGCTTAATAAGAGAGTCTGAAACTATGTGGGCTGCCACAGCTCCTGCACTGGTCATGTGGCCAGGGGAAGTATCGAACCCCTCTGTGCTTGTGTTCTCACGAGTCAAATGGAGGTAAGGAGTCTGGCTTAAGCTTTTAAAAAGGCAAACATACTTTGTCTACTTATGCATATAACAGTGCTGACCTCCATAGCAGTGGGGTTGGCAGGGTTGCATAATTATTTCTATCACCTTATCACCGTCTGTAAAAAACAGACCGCAAACCTTACCATACGTGGGGTGGACACTCAGCCAGTTCTCCGTATAGTCACTCCGCTGCTTATGGCCGCTGGCTCACCATAGCAGTTAAATATTGTCATATTAACCCTGGATATTCATCTTCATTTCTATTTTTCAATATCTACCCTTCCTACCTCATGAAGTATGAGACTAAAATGATGCAATAGATTTGAAAAAGTTAGGTCCATGCAAATAAAAAGTAGCATTAAGATAAACAGATGCATGGGCTAACTATATAACCATTTATAAGACAACTGATGTCTCACTAACAGCTCAGAGGTCTCTTCTAAGCCTCAGCATTCTCGCTTAACAAAAAAGGAAAAGGAAGTGAGCTGACTTGGAAATGTCCCTGCTCAGGGTTAGTGTCTAAGAAGAGTTAACCCAGGTTACTTCCACAAGGTGACAGATATTCTCAGAACTGCTCTTGTCGGGTGCCTAGGACATCAGGATGACTAGTTCCTCGAGAACTTAGCTTATTATTCTTCTGTAGCACTAAACACCACCTGACACACGAGCTATATCGCTTACCTGTGTGTTTGTGTCCCACCCTGCCCCGATCTGTGAGCAACAGGAAGTGGGGAGCTCTCCTGAGCTCAGATTTCACTTCTAGAATAGATGAAAGGCTGGAAGGAGGCACTGGTTTTGGGGAGGCTTGGTTTTGGCAGCCTGCTTGATTTGAGAGATTACCTCTTGACCATCATTACCTCCTTTGGTCTCAGGAGTTCAGATAGGTGCCCCAGGCAGCAGTGCCTATGCTGGGAGCTGGCCAGCAAGGCCCCCAACACTCACATCAGACCCCCAGCAGACCTGCAGACTCCCCTCCAGCCACCACTTTGCTCCACGGAGAGCATTCCAATCTATCACCCAGCTCCCCCATGCTTTAGTGCTTCTTAGCTGCTCTCACACCTTCTTAAAAGGAGAAAAATCTCCATCTGATATGGAATTTCTTTCTGGCAGGGTTTCTCTTCAATTTTTCACCCAAACCGCCCTCCCCTAGAACACTAAACTCAAGTTAAACAAAAATACTCAAAACCCCTCAAGAAAAAAAAGCCTCTAAAATCCAGGTTTCTATTCCTCCCTTTGTAATACATTCCCTTCTTGCTCCAATGGCTGCCGTGGGGAAATTATGCTTCTGCTGGGATGGCAGGTGCCAGTGACCCTGCACTTCACCATGATCTGACCATGTCTTGCTTTAAGAAGCAGCCTTCTTGCACTTGAGACTTGACTAAGAGTTTTTTTAATTGGGAGGAGAGAGGGGATGATCAAATTTTAATAGGGAGGTAAGGTTGGATAAGAAATGGGATCGTTTACTGAAACCAGTCGGTCTTAGCTTTGGGTTGTGCCAGGCACGTGTTCCCTCCTAACCCCCGTGGCCAAAGCGGCCACCTCCCGTCACAAAGGCATTATTACAGAGGAGGCTTGGCTCATGGGGCCAGAGCACCACGTGCTCCCTCTCCAAAGCTCCAAGAATCTCAAGTCGGAAAGACGCGGGTTCGAGACCTTGGTTCAGCACTCATGAGATCTTTTCCTTTGAATAAATTACTTAACCCGATACTGAGCCTTGTACTGGGCCCATTAAAGCAGTTTCCACACTCACTTTGCACATCTGCAAAATGGCAGCCGTCATCCTGCCTCCTTCATAGGGTGCACAGATAAGGTAAATGGACAAAAGCACTGTTACCCGTAAAGCTCTAAAGATAACAAAGCAGTGGTGTTATTATTAAGGAGAAGGAGCTCAAGGCATGCCCACACACAAAATTGTTCCCAAAATGTTTTGCTGCTAAAGGACGAAGTCTGGTGATGTCCGCCCCAGCCCACCCAGCTGCAGAGACTGACTGCAGGCCTTCAATAATACACAGCTTCAGTTCATGAGCAAATGAAAATCATGGTGGCTGGTGTTAGCCTCCCCATCCGCAGGTGGGGGCCTGTCCTGAGACCACCTGCCCATGGAACTGCAACCCCGCCCCCCCTCCAAGCTAATTCCTGTTTTAATCTCTGGTTCTCTGCTGCCTGGCTGTGCTGAGCCCCATGGATTGTGCTTGGCCACCCACCCTTCCCCCTTCCCACCCTCCATCACTAGCTCACATTGCCTGAGAGCTCAGGGCTGGGCCCTGGCCTCATTTCCTGGCTTCTGTGCTCTTAATCTCCAGAAACATCCAAATATACTTTTAGCTCTAAAAATTATTATGAAAGCTGATAAACTTTATTGGGGAAAAAAATGCCTTCTTATACAAATAATATCCTTGATGGTCTCATTTCATTACTAATAACAATCAAATAAGAGAGTGATGCCATTTCTTAATTCAAATATGGGTTGATGTTATTTATACAGACGAGGAACATGGGCCATCATCAATAGCTAGTTTGTGTGATCAAACACCATCATTATAATAAATATAACATAACCAAGGCCCTGATTACAAATTAGTATTTTTAACATTTGCAATTAAGGAAAATTATCTCTGGAGAAGTAACAACAAGAACAAAACAAAACAGCTCTAGCTCTCTGGAACGTTTTCAAAGTTACTGGAGTAAAGGTCATGCATTCACCTGGCTAGGTAAATACTATTATCTGTCGCTTCTAATACCCAGTCAAATCTCTTGTCCATAAAATAAGTAAAGATTTCCATCTTTTGGAATTAGAAGTTTGGATTCTAGCAGTTCTTGAAGAAGTTTAACATGCATCCCTCGAATCATAATGAATTAAAACCCAACACGTGCAGACAAACAATTCAACCCTAAACAGACTTTGCTAATTGCTTGGAAATAGCAGGAACAGAAAAAAAAGTCGTCTGGAGAACACAAACAGCCTCTGGTCCTATGCTAAGAATCCAAGAGTGAGATCAAAAGAAAGAAAATAACCCCTGAGCAAAATTAAAAGGCCCGTTGCTCCCGTTTATCATCTTCAATATGGAACTCTTGGATCTGGGGTGCAGCCACAGTTCACAAGTGATCACCAGGGCGCTGGGTGGTGCCATTAAAAAGCTTTCAAAAAATACATTTAAGAAGATTACCAACTACCCTTTCCAGGGAAGGGCACAAAAATGTTAATTGAGAACTTCCTTGATGTTCTTCCCATCAAAACTTCACAGAGATAAGATGAAAATATCCAATGGAACAACTCTAATGAGGACTATGTATGAGAGAGGAAAAAAAAAAAAATTGCTCTCACGAATAAAAAATCTAGTGCTATTTATTGTAAAGAGTTTTTTTTTTTTTTCGTTAACCATAAATAAATTCTAAATGGCTGTTGGAGTGACACTACAATTTCTCAAGCGCTTCCGTCCAGACCATCTGCCTGGTTCCCGTCTTCTGTCCTTTGGAACACGGAGCAGGCTTCATACCTGAATGTTCATACCATGGAGAGAAATGGTTTTCTTCTCCCTCCCCTGAAAGAGGTCTGGGTCAGCAGCTTTGGAGTGAAGTACAAGGTGGGGGGACCTCCCAGCAGGGAGCAAAGAGGGAACCACATCACTGAGATAAGTGCCCCCTTGGTCTGAACACATGCTGCTTAGAGCATCTCTCTCTCTCTATTTCTGCCTGGAGGACCCGGGAGGCTGCAGTGGGGCTAGAGCTAATGTGTGAGCACACGGGGCCTTTCTGGGGCTCTAAGGAGTGGCCTCAACACCATTTGCCCTCCAGTACTCCCTAGAGAACCCATAAGAAAGTGACCAGCCACCACCGCCCCACTCCCGCATCCCTGCAAAGCCACGTTCCCACCTTCGCTTTGCACTCCCAGGCATGAGGGTTTAGGATGAAGTTGAGAGGGTCTCTCAGAGTTTTCAAACTATTTGCTCCATGGTATTTCGACTCAGCCAGGGATGTCTGGTATGGAATCTCCATCGCTTTGATCACCTGGACTCCTCTCATGATTTACCAAGTATCATGGTGACCCTCTACTTCCTGCACAGAGTTAATAAATCCACTTGCATATCATCAACTGAAGCACAGCAACAGCTCCTCTGCCTCTAGGAACAGTAACTCACTTTCCAGGCCAGATTGCTCAACAGAAATAACCTGGACTCCTAGTTAGACACTGACCTCCATCAACAGAGGGCCGACTTTAAGGTATAGCTGAAGAGCTTTACAATCCAGAGTGGAGGACAGTTAAAACAGCATTTGGTTGGTTGGCTTAAAAAATGATTACATTTTCAGTAGACTGGTGGCATCTGGTCACCATAATCCACAACGGGCAGACCAGCACCTGCTTATGAGGAGGGTGAAGAAAGCAGACGCCACTGGGAGAGAAGCCACAGCAGCCTCAGCAGATAGTTAGACTTCGTATCGATAAGTTTAGTAGAGTCAGAAATGAAATAACTTTATTGTTTTTCACAAGTTCTGCCTAGACATGAGCTGGGGGAAAAGGTCCTATAGTCTCCCTGGCTTTCCGGCTGCCTTTTTCTAAAGAGGGGGACCTCTCCATTTTGCAGTGGGCAACAGATTCAGAAAGCAGTTGAGACTCTGCTGGTGTCTCTCTCCTACCAGCCCAGGGGAGGCACAGCTACACCCACGTACACTGTCGAATGAGCACAGGAAGACATGAATGAACGCCGACCTTGGATTGCGCCACGAAGGGCATGGTCATAAAAGGCTCGCAGCAGCTCCAAAAGAGAATGCAGCCCAGGGCAGGGAAGAAAATAAAGACTCTTTGAGGGGAAGAAAGGAAGCCAAACAGACTCAACTGAAGTGTTAGATTCCAAAAATCTATTTATAAGCCACTAATTCACTCTTTCAAAAACGTAACAGTTGAAATATATGTCCCATTAGGCATGACGGACCATAAACATCACACATCTACTGTCAGCTCCAAGGGATGCAGGTGGACAGGAGTTGGCAACAAATTGTTTTATGAAGTTTCTATGGTTCTATCACTTAACCTCATGCTAACTAGCATAAAACTGAGACTGACTAGCACAGTATAGAGGAAATGCATATTTTATTTTAAGGTCAACTACTAATGGGTAAAAAAGACTTTCCGCTGTCCCTCCAGAGATGTCAAAACTTAAATAATGAAAGTAGTTTCCTTGATTCTTCTCTGAAGGACAGTTGTTCTTAATCGCTAGTGTATTATAGGTTTGGGTAGTTTGAACTGATTATGAAAACACCTTGAAAGTATGTAATCAATAAAAAAAACCTTTTAAAAATACAAACAGGCAAGAAATGTTTATCTACAACTGTCTAAGAACTAGAACATAATAAAAAAAACTTTTACGTACAATAGAAGTCACTAAGTAACCTTTCTTTGGTTAGTTCGCAATCTAAATCAGACTGCTTCCCCTCCCCTTAATTTCATGAAAACTACCCCATGGCTGCTACTGGAATTATGTGTTATGGAAGAATATTATCCTTCAGCATTGATGTCATCATTGTTTAGGAGTCAGGTCACGGTTTTAAAACCAGGAAGCATCTGCAGCATATAAAATTACTTTCAACTTCTGAGGCTTCTGGGCTTAAAGCCAAAAGGTAATGAGTTACCTCAAAAATATTTTCTTCTCTTTCTCTTAAAAAATTATTTGGGGGGTAGTGGGTTACGCAAAAGCCATTTATACCACCTTACCCAGAGCTGAAGAGTGAACTACCTACCCATCATGCCTGCTTTTAATCTCCTCACTGTCTGTTACGTGTCTTTTCCTACAGGACCAGAATTCTTTTCATGCCCCAAATCTACCATTTTTCAGCATCATTCTCCCGAAGGCCTGCTCTTCAGCTCTGGGGTAAAGGCGTTCTGAGTACACACGCTTTTCATTATTGCTTAAATTTCTTTTCTGCTGACCATGACTGCACATCAACTTGCCAACAATCTCTACTCAGGAGAGAGATTCAATTCTTTTTTAAGAAGAAAAATCATTGGGTACTTTATTTCTCCATGAATCTCTCATAATACAAAGAAGTTCAATATGCATCCAGCAGGTGACTCATATTTCTTAATGGCTTTCAGATATTGGCATGCACATCCCGGCATTTATAATCCCACCACCCAAAGCAGAGAAGACGAGGTTATACATTATTGGAGGTTATATATGAGATTCCATGAGGGAGGCACTATACGAGTCTGTCTGGTAGAAGAAGCAGGCCAGAGCCGGAAGCACATGCTTGGAACCAGACTGTCCTACAGATACTGTCTACCAAGATACAGATAACTTGGCCGGACCGAGCCTCAGTCTTCTCGTCTGTAAAACTGGAACATCAACATGCAGCTGATCCAGAGTTTCAGTGAGAAATGTAAGTAAAATAACTTCTAATCTTGGCACATGGTCCATGCTCAACAAACACTTTCTCTTTGCTCCCTCTCCAACTGCTCTTCAAAAATCCTGCTAGAATCCACACAGATGCTAGGGGATCGCCAGATGAGGGGGCCATTTTCTGTAGTACACATTGGCTGATTCTGGCAGTCATTTTTTTTTTTTTTTCCAAATGACCAAAGTTACATGTTCTTCACAAGATCACTAAGTTAATATGCGTCCATTGATAATCAGTGGAACCTCCTATAAAAACGTTAGATCCCAGATCATTTTGCATGTTAGGTCTACACTATGAGACCAGTAACTTGCTCAGAGCAACATCTACTCTTTGGTGGAGCCACACTGTTCTTCCCAAAGTCACTGCTTTTCACTGAACTCATTGCTCAGGGAACAGTATGAGAATTTAGTCTGCTTATTCTTGAGATCTACTCTTAACTTAGAATTTTCCGGTTTCCATTATCTATAAGATCCTACGAGAAGTGAAGGAGGTTGCTTTCCCGCTATGTATACAATATTTCTTCATTTTCCCCAAGACCTCAAAAAAAATCAATAACTTCTCTTTATCTTTAGGTAACTTTTACCAAAAACACAAAATAATTTTTAAAAGATCTCTTATACCATAAACACAGAGTAAAAAGGAAAGAAATATCTGCTGTGAGTATACAGTCAGGGTCATAAATATATCCCTTTGCTCCACTAGGCTAGACATTCTATTTTAAAGCCACTGCATCCACTGACGATAAAAATGGGCATGCGTTTACACATTTCTCGTTATTAGTGTATATCAGGTTACACAGCAAGCATGTTCCCAAAAGGACACATATAAGTCAAACAAATTTTAATGGAATTACATTTTTCATTGTATGAAAATGTTTTCATTGTATGAAAACTGACTAAATATTAGGATCGATGCTTTTATTTTCACTTAAAATTTATCTTCAATTAAATTTTTACCATTTAATGCACAGCTGTAAAATAAGATGATTCTATTATGTGAATATTGAAATCTACTAGACTAACTTCTATTTTAGAAGTAAATTTATTGGTAATCCTTTTAAGATAAGAATAATCATACCCTAGGTTCACTGGGTCAGTAATTACCTCTTAGTTATACCGCAATTTTCTTAAGGCAAGAAATGATATGCAAATAGCATATGCATAGAGATCTTATTGATTCACCTTAAAAACTGAAAGCATTTCTTCACAAAATTGACATGAAATCTGTTATTGTTTTTATTTATGTGTGTGTGCTTTGTATTTTTTTAAAATCACTATTCTCTCTTTTATCCTATTCCATATTTTTTTTTCATTCTCTCTCTCTCCATGCCAATAGAGTAATCCCCAGCTATGAAAACAAATGTTTTAAAAACAAAAGTTGTAATATAAAGCCTTATGGCTTGTTTCATGGCACAACCCCAATCATTAATCTCCTCCTTGCCCAGTGCCAAGAGTGGTCAAATCTGGCACACATGTAAAAAAGTAAATGGAACAAGTTTCCATTTCTTTCTTCCTCTGAGAAATGTGAGGAAAGTGTCGAGAAGGGGAAGTACTCCAGGGCAAGAGGATGTGAAATAATCGAAATGGCTTCCCTCCGGCCCACTTTCCAGACCTCTGAGTGTTTATCTAGCAGAGTTTTTGAGAGAGTCTGGTGAGAAAGATCACGTACCATGTCTTGAAGGAAATAAACCCCCATCTCAAGCTTAGTGGTCTGAACGTGTCCATGGAAAACACACCTTTCTGGATGCCGGGTAGTGGGAAATCAATTCAAGAAAGCCAACATCTCTCATCGAGTGGCTACCACCTTTGTCCTTTGGCTTCTTACATTGATCCTGTGACTGCCTGAACTCAAAGGAGGGAAGATTTGAGGTCGCCGATCTAGTGATCAATGGCTATACTTTAATTTTAAAGCAACCATTTGGATTACTAATGTGCATCTTATCACTCGCTAGGCCAACAGTTAGGGACAACAGTAAAAGACTAACTGAGAAGTATCTTCAAATTCTAAAACTATTTTGAGACATATTCACGTGGATAATAAAATGTGTATATATTTTATTGACTAAAAGTGAACAAAACCCAATGTCCACTGACAGATAAATGGACAAAATGTGGTGTACACACACACACACACACACACACACACACACACAGAGGAAATATTATTCAACTTTAGAAAGAAAAGAAATTCTGACACATGCTACAACATGGATGAATCTGAGGACATTCTGCTAAATAAAAAAATAAGCCAGTCACAAAAAGACTAATACTGTATGATTCCACTTATGTGAGATACTCAGAGCAGTTAGTTCACGGAGACAGAAAGCGGAATGGTGGGGAGGGAACTGGGGAGTTGTCATTTAACGGGGATAGAGTTTCAGTTTTGCGAGATGAAAGAGTTCTAGAGATTAGTTGTATAACAGTGTAAACATAATTAACCCTGCTGAACTGTACACTTAAAAATGGTTAAGATGGTAAAATGTTGTTATGTGATGTGCATTTTATCACAATTAAAAATAAAAAGTAAATTAAAACACTGTTAACAGTCAAAACACATAAATACAATGAGAGAAAAAAAAAAGTGAACAAGAAAAAACTCCTAGCCTGGGTTCTCTACCAAGTATTTAAATATATAAGGAGGGCTCGAATGGCACATTGTTCTTAGTATGTCATTTGTGATGCAGGCCAACTCCTTGCTTGTGTGTTTGGTCAAAGCTAAGTCTTATCTTAATGGCTCTCTCCAGAGGGCATGGCTCTGGACTAAATCAAATCTGAAGATTGCAGCCATATTTCATTTCACCTAATGGTCCCTTTGGTATTTTCCCAATCTTTTGATTCCTTGAGATAGCTAACCATGCTCTTATCTCAAATGCTAGACTAAATACGAGTGCCCTTTATTCAAGCTCACTGAGGTAGACTCCAGTTAGTTCATGCTACCCTTCTTACCTGGGGTGAGAGATATGTGTAGACCGATACTGCAGTATTCAGACCATGTGAACAGATTCGTGCTGGATGCTGAAGGGAATTCAAACCGAGCAGTACAACTGTCCCTCAAGAGCCATGTGCCAAAGGTTTTCACAGACCCTTCTTATATATTGGAGGAAGACACGGTTGTTTGTGAAATCGCTATGCTTGGTGTGTCTAGTTACTTGGACTACGAAAAGTGTTTTCATATTCGAAGACAACAGGTTATACATACCCATAATGCTGGTCTGATGGGGATCTAGGTCTAAGGAGCACCTATGTTTTTTGAACTGAAAACATATTGCTCATTCAGCTTAAGATGGATCTATGGCCTGGACAGTTAATATTTGAGTCTCTGAGATAGTCTGCAGAGTTGATTCTGTTATTAACTGTAGCAACTCATTGAATGCACAGTCTGTTTTAACTCAAAATATGATCCAAGACACAATCCTACCATTAAATATATGGAAGACAGATAGAAAGAAATCTCATTTATTTTCTCTCCACATAAATAGTAAGGTCTCTCCTTTGAACTGTAACATGTACAAATAAGGAGATTCAAAAGCAGCGACCGTCCTCAGTGTTTAAGCATAGATCCGTATAAAGTGAAAAGTTACATTCCTATTATAAAAAAATTATAGGTATCTCTTTTAGAAAATTCTTAATTATCATGGGGGTGGGGAAGATTTTTGCCTATTCACATTATTAACTAAAGGAAGGCTTTAGGTTTTCACATTCCCCACAGTAAAATCAAAACTGACTCTTGGACTCTACCCCAAAACCTCAATTTCCTGCTCTGAAAGAAGATTTACCTCAGAGAGTGAATAAGTCCCAACTGCTGCCAAAGCAAAGGCCTTTATATGAAATCAATCAGATCAGGGGAGCCCATAACTCTATTTGATGTGCCACAGTAAAAGATGCAACCCAAGAAATACTAGCACTTTTCTGGCTCATCTACAAATGGGTGTGTGAATACATACAGCACAGGCATACCTCATTTCACTGCACTTTGCTTTATTGTGCTTCGTGGATATTACGTTTTTCACAAATGGAAGGTCTGTGGCAGCCTGCATCGAGCAAGTCTATCGGTGCCATTGTTTCGACAGCATTCGCTCACTTTGTTTCTCTGTGTCACCTTTTAGAAATTCTTGCAATATTTCAAACTTTTTCATTATTATTTCATTTTTTATGGTCCTCTGTGATCAGTGAGCGTTGATGTTACTGTTGTAATTGTTTTGGGGAGCCATGAACCACACGTGTATAAGATGACAAACTTAACTGATGAGCGTGTGTATTCTGACTGTTCCACTGACCAGCTGGTCCCTCTCTCTCTCTCCTTGTCCTCAGTCTCCCTATTCCATGAGACATGACAATCTTAAAATTAGGGCAATTAATAACCCTGCAATGGTCTCTTAAGTGTTCAAGTGAAAGGAAGAGTCGCATGTCTCTGACTTTTAATCAAAAGCTAAAAACGGTTAAGCTTAGTGAGGAAGGCACATCAAAAGCCAAGACAGGGGTCTCGTGCCAAACAGTTAGCCAAGTTGTGAATGCAAAGGAAAAATTCTTGAAGGAAATTACAAGTGCTACCCAGTGAACACATACATAATCAAAAAGTAAAACAGCTTTATTGCTGATATAGGGAAAGTTTTAGTGGTTTAGATAGAAAAATCAAACCAGCCACGACATTCCCTTAAGCCAAAACCTAAACCAGAGCAAGCCCCCAAGGCTCTTGGGAGAGGTGAGGAAATTGCAGAAGAAAAGTTTAAGCTAGAAGATGTTGGTTCCTGGGGTTTAAGGAAAAGAAGCCATCTCTATAACATAAAAGTGCAAGGTGAAGCAGCAAGTGTTGACACAGAAGCTGCAGGTAGTTATCCAGATCTAGCTAAGATAATTAATGAAGATGGTCAGACAGATTTTCAGTGTAGATGAAACAGCCTTACTTTGGAACAAGATGCCATCTAGGGCTTTTATACCTAGAAAGAAGAAGTCAAAGCCTGGCTTCAGAGCTTCAAAGGACAGGCTGCCTCTCTTGTTAGGGGCTAATGAAGCTAGTGACTTTAAGTTGAAGCCAATGCTCATTTACCATTTCAAAAATCCTAGGGCCCTGAAGAATTATGCTAAATCTCCTCTGCTTATGCTCTATAAATGGCAAAACAAAGCCTAGATGACAGTACATCTATTTACCACGTCTACTGAATTTCTTAAGCCCACTGTTGAGACCTACTGTGCAGAAAAAAAGATTCCTTTTAAAAGATTGCTCCTCATTGTTGATGTACCTGGTCACCTAAGGGCTCTGATGGAGATAGACGATGAGATCAATGTTGTTTTCATTCCTGCTAAATCAAGATCCATTCTCCATCCCATGGATCAAAGAGGAATTTTGACTTTCAAGTCTTATTATTTAAGAAATATATTTCATAAGGCTATGTCTGTCACAGACAGTAATTCCTCTAACGAATCTGGACAAAGTAAGTTGAAAACATTCTGGACAGGACTCACTACTCTAGATGCCATTAAAAACATTCATGATGCATGGGAAGGGCTCAGAATATCAACATTAATAGCAGTTTGGAAGAAGTTGATTCCAACCCTCATGGAAGACTTTGAAGAGTTACAAGATGCTGGTGGAGGAAGTAACTGCAGATGTAGTAGAAATAGCAAGGGAATTAAATTAAAAGTGGAGCCTGAAGATGTGACTGAATTAATTGCTCCAATTTTACAATAAAACTAACGAATGAGGAGTTGCGTCTTATGAATGAGCAAAGAAAGTAATTTTTTGAGATGGAATTTACTCCTGGTGAAGATACTGTAAAGATTGTTTAAGTGACAACAAAGGATTTAGATATTACATAAACTTAGTTGATGAAGTAGACGTGGGTTTTGAGAAGACTGATTCCAATTCTAGAAGATGTTCTGTGGGTAAAATGCTATCAAACAGCATCACACGTTACAAAGAAATTGTTCTTAAAAGGAAGAGTCAATTGAGGCCACAAACTTTAATGTTGTCTTATTCTAAAAAATCACCACAGCTACCCTGACCTTCAGCCATCACCACCGTGATCAGTCAACAGTGAGGCAAGGTCCTTCACCAGCAAAAAGAGTATGACTCACTGAAGGCTACGGTGATGATTAGTGATTTATTAGCAATAAAGTATTTTTAAATTAAGGTATATATGTTTTTTTAGACATAAAGCTATCGCATACTTAATAGACTACAGTATAGTGTAAACATTACTTCTATATGCACTGGGAACAAAAAATTCCCATGACTTGCTTATTGTGATATTCACTTTATTGCAGTGATCAGGAACCAGACCTGTAATATCATTGTCGCAGAAGTGAGATTTCCAGAAAAATTTTTAAAAACATGTTTTTAGATGCTATTTAAAAAAAAATTATCTTATTAACTTTGAATTTGGTATTCATTCAATCTTTTAAAGCTTAGTAAAATGTCAAAAGTTAATTCTTTATAGATGATACAATGTCATTATGAACAATTCGTTCTGACGTTAGAAGAGCAAATTGAAAACAGAGGTCCCTTCATTAAGTAACCTCAAAATAGTGAGCCTGTGAACTCAGCAGAACAATGGCTAATGTCTCTTTCGCTTGACTCATATCTAAAAATACAGTCGCTCAAACATATTGGAATTGGGGAAGGAAAAAAGGGTTCAACGGAACCAAACAGAGCTCAGAAATAAACTCAAATACAAGCAAGAATTCGGAGCTCACAGTCAGTGGGGAAAAGATTATTTGGTCAATGGCAGTAGCGCCACTAACTAGCCACTTGGAAAAAGAAATAACGCTGGATCTCTATCAAACTCCTTACCTCAAAATAAACTTCAGACGGATCAGATATTACAATCTAAGAAATTTAAAGTCTGAAAGTACTAGAATAAAAAAACAAGTAACTTTTTAATATGTAATATATGAATGAAAAAGGCTTTTCTAAAAATAGGACTCTAAAGGCAGAAACATGAAAGGAAAGACTCTAAATTTGATTATGTGAAAACTTTAAATTTCTAGTGAAAAAAATCTCCACAAACAAAACCCAAAGACATACTGGAAAATAATTTGTAACAAGTATGGTAGAAAGTTAATTCCTTAAGTTATGACACAGTTTTGTAAATCAATATCAAAAAAAGGGTAAGCATCCAATTAAAAATGGGCAAAAACACAAAGTGGAACTTTATCCATGTAAAAAATCAACTAATTAATAAGAAAATTACCTTATATCACTTATTTTAAAAAGATAAGTCGAAATAGTGAATATCTTTTTTTCATTATTAGATTTGCAAAAAAAAATTTAATTTGATATCTAGGGAAGCAACAATAGAAAAAATAGCATTCTCACATGTTTGAGGGTTATCTAAATTGGTACAACCTTTCTGGTAAAATATGTGAACATTTTGAACAATCAATTCCATTCTTAGCAATTCACCCTACAAAATAGCTAAGGGAAAAAACCCAGCTACATAAACAGAAAGAAAGTTCAACACAGCTTTGTCTTCCTGCAAAAGAACAATGACTGAAACACAGGTTTTGCAGGTTGAGAAAGGTGGAAACAAGAGAAATGATTATTTAATTTCATAGAACACATTTAATTTGGCAATCTATACAATGGTAGATAAACAATGAATCGCATCTGTATGACCTGATATGGGGTATCTCGAAGATGACCATAAATGAAGAAGCTAGATATACAACAATTGCGCATGATGACGATTTACATAAATATAAATAGAAGCTACGCATATAAATACTGGGATATGGATGTATCATTTTTGGAAAGGATCTAACAAGAAACTATTAATGATGGTTACTTTTAGAAAAAAACTGAGAATTGGGGGTAGAAGCGTTTAATTGTGGAGGTGTATGAATGGTTAATGTGCAATTTGAAGTTTTTTATCATGTACCTTTATTACATTTAATTTAAAAATTCTAATTTAAAAAATTGGTCCTCTTTCTGCTGTCAGCTGCCATCTCTTGCGTTGTCATAGTTTTCTACAGAATTGGTCAAGTATGCAGAGTAGGAAATTATCTAATTAAAATGCTTAGGTTTAATGCCAATCATTTGTTTCTCAATTGTTTCTTTTTCCCCCACATCTGAATTTATGGCTATATTTCAGATGTTTGTGGCTGTTGCTCTCTGTGACCGTGGCCTTGTACGTGGCCTTTGCACACAGAACTCACTGGCTACTCTGATGTCTAAAGGGATGGTGCTTCTCAAAAACAAGCTTATTGCCTAAAAGAGACAGTGCTCTGTCTACAAGCATAATATCATGCTAGTAAGAGTGGACTGCTAGACTTACTTAAATTTTAATTATTTGTCCACAATCTGTATATTGGCATTCCTTTCAAACATCAATTATTATAAAAGACAATCTTTTAGGAACCAATAAGGATATTCCTACTCTATACAATTATCTTTTTTCCAAAATGTTGACGCTAAAAGAAACCTTCAAAGCCATTAAGTTCGACCCTCGCATTTAAATGATTGGAACTAGAAGAAGTTCATTGCCTTGTCTAAGGTCACCTGTTAGAAACTGGCAGAGCCAAAAAATCCTAGATCTCCCGAATACCAGTTTCATGCTTTTTCCTGTAAAAATCATATTGAAGAAATCTATGCTACAACCTCAGCTCATTACACACACACAAACACACACACACACTAAAGGAGCCATAGGATATGACATAGAATATAAAAGGAAATACACTTTGTTTTCTTGATTTGATTTCATAGTTTTCCCTGGCGTGCTGGGTTCCGACCAGGGAGAGGCTATCCTTATCTAGACGTGGACGTAATAAAATAAACAAGGAAAACTCAACCCCAGTGATTACCAAACACTTTAGTGAGGTCTCTTTTTTAGGAACGGAATCATCTTGGTGTGACAATCTTCCAACCGATCTCCAAACTGCCATCCCAACTACGGGTGTGATAAAGATTTTGCTTACACACAGAAGTCATGAAAAGGGGAATCCTATTACATACAGCTGCAGAATGCTTCTAGAAAAAATTTTAAAAGGAAGAGTTTATTTGCAAGCTGGGGCACTGGGTCCCACTTTATCCCAGAAAGAATGTATTTCTTGGTTTTCCTTTTGCACTGTGATGGCTGATTATTTTAACAGGAGTAGTAGAAGGATAACGAGCAACTCTAATCCACGTGGACTTGGCGGCCCATTGAGCATAACATAATACCTACAGGGAAGGATAGCTAAGCAATTAGAGAGAGAGATTTGCATTTTTTAGGATTACATGACATAGAACTATCTCCACGTAACGTGCCATACATATTTAAAGATGCATGCGTGCGCACACGCGCGTGCGCGCAAACACACACACAGAATATTACCACCACTGGGAAGCTGAATGAGATGCTGAGGTATTTCTGCTTACTTAAAAATAATTTCCAAGAGAATTGTATGATTCTTTTTGAGGTTAATATCTCAGGAAAAAAAAAAGACCATTCCACTAAGTGTGAGGTAGTTGACTGCAGAAGGTAGCTGTCTGGTCTCTGTTTAAGGCCAAAGAATGCTCCCAAGAGTAAACTTCACGATGAGTCAGTCAGCTTGGGCCAGGGGAGGCTTGCCTGGCCTCGGCTCTGGCATTTGGTGCTACAGGGATGGGAGGGGACAGATGGGGACTAGGATGGATCTGCAGCAGTGCTACTTAGAAAGGACAGCAATTGCGGCAGTGTTGGATTCATGCTCCTTCAGGCCAAGGGCCAAATGAGGCAGTCCTCCTTCCCACCTGATCCCAAATGGCCTAGAGATCAATTCCCATGAGATTCTCCCTTCCTACTACATAGAACCACATAGCCTGCAGTAGGTTTCCTTTCCTGACATCATCTCACTATGAATCCTTGGAATTTGCAATGTTTATTAACACACTCTAAACAATGAACCTGTTTTAGGGAGAGTGGGAGAGACGGAGTCAGAGGAAAGGAGAGAACCTGTCATGTGAGAGAGAATTCAACATTGGCTTCAGTGGGATACTAAAGTTCTACATGTTAAAAGATGTCTCCTCATAACCATGACCCTTAAATGCAATTAAAATGCGGAAAACACTAAAAGTCACAGACAGATCTGGGTGCCATATTGGTCCAGAACTTTCTTAGTGTGCCATCCTGAGTGAGCTAACCAAAACCCGCAGGCTCTAATTTCCTCTCCCGTAAAATAATGATAATAATACCCGTTGGAAAGTTGTGAAGAGTAAACGCAAAGACATATGTAAGCACCTTCCCTAGTTCCTGGCCCATAGTAGCTATTAAACAAATAGAATCAAAATTCCTGACTATCACATTTCACCTTCAAGGTCACCAGCTTCTGAATCTATTAATTCAATAGGTCCAGATAAGGTTGAGACCAAGCCCCAGACATGCTACTTTGATACTAAGGAAGCAAATCCTTTTCAAAAGATGAGACAGGATTTTCCTCCATTGTGGAAGCTAATTTTCTTTAGATTGAAATTAGGTAGTAACTAACTAATCAATTAATAAATAAGGATTTATTCAAATGGCCAAAAATTGGGTGACAATGCCCAAAAGAAAGAAAATATATATTCAATGACTGAACTGCAATGATTACAACCCCGAATACATACGTTTTCTGTGCTAACAAAGATATGTAAAAAGAGATAATACGTTAAAAAAGGGGCTAAGTAGAACTAGAGAAGAAACAGGGGAAGTGATGACTGAGAAGGCTACTATGTATATATCAGATACCTATCAGGTCCTTTCACAGGTAGTATTTTATTCAATCCACATATTAACACTAAGAAAAATATGGTATTTTCGGTTTTACGGATAAGGAAAACAAGCTTCAAAATCCTGCTTAAAAAGGCTGGCTCAGGCATAAACCTGGATCTAAATGTGAGTCACTTTGACTCAGTTTTCCTTCTCTATGTAAATGGAATTTATTCCAGAAACATTAGTTTATATTTTCCTGTATGTCCTTCCATCAGACAGTTTCAACATGATTCTGTTAAGATGGAATTACTTTCTTAAAATTCATCTGTATTATAAGAATCAATTCTGCCTAAATTTCATAGCCACAAGGAACAAAGGAAATAAACTTAAAATGCCTTAAACTGACACCATTTTAAAAGAAACATGTGTTACTTCTAGAGCCAGGAAAAAAAATAATAAATTTATATTATGTGTAAAGAAAGCCCATTTCAAACAAGTTTTAGGTTAGACACAGAGGAGTATCTTGAGCATCAAGGTCAAAATTGTAAAAAATGCTCAGTATCTCAAAAACTTGACAGCTGCCTCTCTTTGAAGGATTAAATTCAGCCCAGCTTGAAAGCATGAATAATTCCATGAGGTTCTTTCCAGCATTTCCACATTCCATAGGATTTGAAAAGTATTTGTCAGTCTCAAGAAAGGAGCTGTTGATGTCATTCGTTTTGGGGCCACTAAGGTGTGATGCTCCAGGACTGGGGACGTGGCCTGTGAAGGTTGCTAAGGTCCAGATCTCCCATAATGAGATGGTAAGGATTCTGGACTTCAGACACTAGAATAACCTGAAAAGGTACCCTGACAGAAGCCTTGACAGGAAAACCTAGAAAATTACCCACACTGGGACAGACTGCTCCTGACTTCTGGTGACAAACGGACTCAAGGGGAATTGAGTGAGGCTGGTATGACATTGAGACTCTTAGGCAAGATTGAGCATTTGCTGCTTGCCTTCTAGGCTAAAAACAAACTTCAGCTAAATTTAGAAAACATTTTGAGAAATTAGAATGTCCCATCTATTGCTGAAACCGGCAAAAAGTCTAGGAAAAAGGCAAATGCAAAAACGTTAAGTCTGCTGATTAACAAATTACTGTGTCGTTCTCCCACAAAGTGAAGTATGCATGGGCAGTGCAACCGGAGAGGCTAAGTCATATGTCGTGGAAGAACTAATTTGTACAAAGCATCAATTTTCCAGATCCTTTTCTGAACATTGAAATTATATTCCATCATTATTAGAAAGTCTTTGGTTTACACTGAGAAGTATCTCACGAATCGTAGTAGTATCTTTCCAAAATACATTATTTGTAAATATATATTTTTCATTTTTGAAATACATTTTTAAATTTTTCAATTAGAGTTGACATGCGGTATTATTTTATATTTCTTTCAGATGTACAGCATAGCAGTTAGACATTTACATAATTTATAAAGCGATCCCCCCTGACCAATCTAGTGCTCACCTGGCACTATACATAGTTATTACAATATTATTGACTATATTCTTTATGCTGTACTTCACATCCCTATAACTATTTTGTAACTACCAATTTGTACTTCTTAATCCCCTTCACCTTTTTTTTTCCAAATGAATTAGTATAAAAAATTATTAGAACAGCAACCAATGAAAACGAAAAGAACACTACGAAATTTCATGGAGTTTAGATCAGATGATGACTAACAAGTCCCAGGTTTTTCAAGAGTGCATTCAGCACTACTGAAAATGTTGTCAATTACTGCTTGGTTCACCCTGTAATCCTCAAAGTAAAAGCTTTAAAAGAATCAAGGTGAGGCAATGCTTAAACTGAGGACACTTACGCTGGGACAGGTGACTTGGGACTTTTGTGGCAGATTTCTGTTTATGTAAGTAAACACCATCACTTGAAAATAATAACTTTTTTATTGTGGTAAAACCATATAACACAAAATTTACCATTTGAACCATTTTTAAGTATATAGTTCTGGCATTAAGCACATTCACATTGTTCTGTAACCATCACTACCATCCTTTTAATCATTCTCAAATAAAATTCTGTATCCATTAAAAAGTAACTCACCATTCCTATCTCCCCCTGGTCCCTGGCAACCACCACTCTACTTTCTCTCTCTGAATTTGATTCCTCTAGAAACCTCATACAAGCGGAATCATGCAATATTTGCCGTTCTGTGATGGGCTTATTTCACTCAGCATAATGTCTTCAAGGTTCATCACTGGTAACATATGTCAGAATTTCCTTCCTTTTCAAGGCTGAATAGTATTCCACGGCACACATACACCACATTTTTTTATCCCACCTATGAACACCAGGGTTGCTGCCACTTTTTAACTACCGCGCATAATGCTGCTATGAACATGGGTGCACAGTAAACTGTTTGAGTCCTGCTTTTATTTGTTTTGGGTATAGACCTAGAAGGAGAGTTCCTAGAACATATGGGAATTCTATATATTTAATTTTTGAGGTATTACCATATTGTTTCCCACAGCACCTGCACCGTTTTCCAATCCTATCAGCAAGGCCCAAGGGTTCCAATTTCTCCACATCCTCAACACTGTTATGTTTGCACGAGTGTGCACGCTCGCTCGCTCTCTCTTTCTTTTCATTCCTCTTTCCCTCCTTTATTCCTTCTTTTCTTCCTTCCTCCTAATAGTCATCCTAATGAGTGTGAAGTACTATCTCACTGTGGTTTTAAATCATTTGAATAATAATTTTTTAAAAAGCATTTTCTAAGCAAGCAACTCCGTCAAGGTCATGACAGAGTCTGTACCATTTCCCTATGCACCATCTTCAAAGGCCTTTATACTTAACTGTAGATAGTGCAACAAATACCTGTGTTCCTCCCCACCCCCATCCCCCGCCACACACACACGTCAGGTCCTGGGTAATTCGACACGGATGCAGCACTGGCTAGGATGGGATCACGATACTCACGCCCTGTTGTGAAGGGTGAGACAGACACAGAAACGTACGCTTAAGGTCTTTTATGTTAAGTGCAAAATTAGGAGGTCTGCACACATTCTAAGGGAAAACAGCAACACTCCGAGATGCCTGTTTTGTAGCAAAGGTGTTTGCAAAGCACGGTTCTTAAATACAGTTAACCAAAGGCAAAACTGGACAGTAGAAAAAATTTTGAATTTTGTACTTTCTGAACTCCATGTTCTTCTCGCTCTTTTTCTTGCTAGAGACCTATTGCCGTGGAATCGGGTGCCCTCGCGAAGGCATCCAGTTGAAGTGCACAACGTAATGGTGTTTAGTATATTCACAGGGTTGTACAACCATCATGACAGTCAATTTTAGAATATTTTTATCATCCTCCACTGAAACCCCATGCCCGTCAGCAACCAGTTCCCATCTCCCCCTAACTTCCTCAGTCCTAGGCAACCAAGTCTACTTTCTAGTTTTATGAGTTTACCTATTTTAGACATTTCATATAAATGGAATCATATAATACGCAGTCCTCCTCTGTGACTGGCTATTTACACTTGGAATAATGTTTTGAAAATATATCCACATGGTAGCATGTATCAGTACTTCATTTCTTTTTATTGCCAAATATTCCACCGTATGAATATACCACCTTTTCTTTATCCATTCATTAGCTGATGGACATTTGGGTTATTTCTACTTTTTAATAATTACGAATAATGTTGCTAGGAACATTCATGTACAAGTTTTTGTATAGCTTCCCTTTGCATTTTAAAAAAAGATGATTACACAGGAGATTCTTTGATTCAAATGACACACAATTCCAGCAGTAGGACTTTAACAAAATACTCGATTAAAAAATACATTTGAACGATATTCCAGCCTCCAACAAATTATTCTAAAAAATTCCTACCATCGAAGCCTCCAATCTTTCATGCCATACTTCTTTCAACATTATCATTCATTCCGTAAAGACTACAACTGTGTGCCAGATAATGTGTTAGAACTGGAATTGCAATGGTGAACCAGAAGGCATGGTCCACTTACAGAGTGGAGAGGCAGGAAGGAGACTGTTAATTAAGGAAGCAAATATAATAAAGACTTATAAGCACTACCATGAAGAAATCACGCGGTAAATAGACGAGAGCTAAAAACACAGTAGTAGCGGAAAGACGAAATGCCAATGAAAACTTTTTTTTTTACAGAGCCCAGCCCGAGGCTGGCGGCAGAGCTGCAAACCCGTGGCTGCCTGGTTCAGCCCTTCCTTTTGATTTTGATTTTTATATATGGTATTTTACAATAAGATAAGCTAGTAAAAAATGTTATTAAGAAAATCGTAAAGAAGAGAAAATACATTTACAGTAGTTATTGAAAAAAACCCATATGTAAGTGGACCTGTGCAGTTCACACTCGTGTTGTTCAAGGGTCAACTGTGTTTCAGCATCCATCGGTGCCTACACATGTTAATATAAACAGTCTACTGGAGCAGCCTTTCATCAGCTCGTCTAATAATGCCGCTTCGGCCCCCCACTCCCAGTTGATACTACCAGACTCTATTAAAACAAAGAAGTTTTGCTTTTGGGAAAAAAAAAGAAAAAAGACAACTTGACCTATTACTCTCATTTCAAACCAACTCCTTCCTCTACCAAACAGATACCCACTTCCCTGTCCTTTTGCATCTGATGTATTTAAAGACTATTTCCCTTGATGTGCTTTGAAAGTCGCTTCTCATTTCCTGCTTGAGCTTCCCCGACTTTGCTCTGCCGCTCTTTCTTTCTACTCCTCCTTGGCCCTCTGCCATCCGTGTTGGCATCTCAGCTGTTCCAGCGGTTCTTTGTTCACCCTTTTGGGTCTCCTCCTACTTTCCCTATCTTAGAATGGCCTCTCACTGTTTCCTTAAACCAAATTTCATTAAAGCATAGTCATTACCGCTGGATTCTCAGGTCTTTTTCTATTCAATTGCTGTAGTGATAGTTTCCTCTGAAATACCTGAAGTCCACTTTCACAAATATGACTTTATTAATACTGCTGAGTTTTAGTCATTGAAGATCTTAATAGTAGCATCTTTCACATTTAGATACTGATCTAATACCTGCGTTTGGAATAGCTCATTTCAAATAGGGCAGCCATCCTCTTTGATTCTTCTGCTTCCTTCTCCAAAATGATCCTGCTGTTTCTCTATGAGTTTATTTGGTTTTACAAGGCAGAAGAGGGCAAGGAGACACCGCCCAGGTCTTTGACGTGGTTAGATGTTCAGAAAGGCTATCCATGGCTTCTCTTAAATTGGAGGTCTACATCAAAATTCCTTGAGAGGATTCCCTCTGCTTTTTCTAAAATTTTACTTTTGAAATGACAAACTTTCTGTCTGACGATCTTTTTAGGTCCTCTTAAATCACAAAAAGAATTTTGCAAATGGTAACACAGCCTTGCTTTTCAAATCCCTACCTAGTCTTAAACAGTCCACACTTTTAAATTCTTAGGTAAGTTATGCATTAGACAAGTCAAGCAAAGTCTAAGTCAGGAAGAGAGATTTCTTTGCCTGCATTTTCCTGTATTTCTTATATTTTACGTAAACCCATAAAACAGTAACGGCTTAATTCATTTGCACAGCCTCTTGGCATTGTAAGTTCTTTATGGCAATTTATTAATGGTCAAACATATCAATTACTAATCTTCCTCTAGTAAATAAAAAATACATACAGTGCCATCTCTGTTAATAGAGCTGTTTCACTGCCCAGTGGCCCAGTCTGGATCTCAATCAGAAAGTCACAAGGTCACACACAGAGATGACATAAATGTTTAGTCTTCAGAATAAAGTACACCATGATAATATGTAGCAGAGGAAGAACATCGGGTTCCAGAATCCTGGGATTGAAGGAAATAACAGTATATAGATTTATGATTACACTCTCTAGAACTAGAGTTTGAATCCAGGCTAGTCCGTTTGTTAGCTGTGATCCTGGGCAAGCCATACAAATCCTCTGTGCCTCTACTGTTTCATCAGTAAAGTGGGAATACAAACAACATTATATATTAATACACAGAAAGCACATGGGACTCAACAAGCAATTCCCTTAAATTCACACAGAAAGAGAACTTTACATTGATCAATAAAATAACTAAAACACACTGAAAATCACATAGGTAACTACATTTTGGAAGAGACTGTAAACATCTCACATATGTGAGATGCCAGGATTGGCCTCGGTACCACAGTGATGCTAGCCTGTTGAATTAACAATTTTGAACCCCTGTATTTGGCATCTTACCTTGCCTCGTGAAGACAGCGCCCATGAAGTAGTTTTATAAAATGCTGACAATACTCAGCCTAGCCCTCACCGAAGGAGAAGCAATAACAATTTTAAAGAGTACAACTAATTTGTATCCATTCCAATAAAAATGTGATAAGTCTGCCCTTTTTATCTTATCGCCCAGAAAACAGATCAAACACAAATACTTCATGCTGTCTTTTTAAAATACCAAGAAGCGAGTAGAATCGAATAAAAGGAAAACTCAAAGTAGTATGCACAAAACATTTCCAATGTGGACAACAATTTACCACCATTCTCTGCTTAAATTATTAAGCATCATTTACAAACCATCGACTATTTTATATCAACCTTTTCCTTAGTAACCATCAAAACTTCAACTGTCTCTTTCCCGTGTATAAGAGTTTTGAGGGTCAACATTAATTCATATAATTATGAAAGGGTCCGAATGCAATTCAGATTTCCATTCTTCATTGGGAAATAAGAAAATGCCTCAAACCTTTTAGTGGACCGCCTGCTGAGAAAATGCAAAAGCATAAGAGCAGGAAAATCTATTTTTGTTTGAGATAATACATGACTGACAAATCAAGAAGCATGACATTTAATAACACAGTACTGTTCATATCTATTTGTTTTTGGTAACCATGTCCTTCACACCTCTGGATTTGTGAAATGTTAGAGCACACCGGAAAAACTGAATTATATAACTACGTTACCTGTGTTAACGAAGAGCTTTTGTTCATTTTCCCTGAACTAGGCCAGCACAAACATTTGTATTTCATGGACTAGACTAAAATAGTCTGCCACCAAAGCTTAAAAACAGCACTTTTTAAAATTCTTATGAGGTGAGGGGGGTGAAAGATGTAGAATTTTTGTGATTTAAAAGTTTTCTCCTATACGATGTTAATTTTAAGATCCTGGTGAAATGAATGATCCTAGTAAAATGATGGCCTGTAGGAAACTTTACAACTTAGAATATCTAACAGCATCAACACACGTACTCTAGTGATAAAAGAGCTTGATGAAAAAGCTAAAGAAGTAAAAACTGGATATAAAGTAAGGTTCTTTTACCTTCCCCCTGGTATCCAAAGCCCTCGTTATGGTACCTTCTCCCTGACATTCCTGAAACTTGCTGAAATAAAAACATAGCTCCCAACAAGGCCTTAACAGGGCAGGTCATGGCCCCTTTAATTGTTACAAAGATTGATGCTGACCCTTAAGATAGTCTCTTGCTGGGGCTCCTGGCTGACTTATTCGGATTATTATAAATGTGAAAAGATTTTAATGTTTAATAACAATAATAATTTTATATATTTAAAAAATTAATACAAATGTTTTATGGCCATTAACAATAAAATGACAAAGACATTAAGTAATAGAAACTATTTTAAT
>NW_011888961.1:2017480-2031222 GCF_000151845.1 Pteropus vampyrus
ATAAGAAGAAGTTCAGAATCCTCTTTATGCCATCTCTGCATTCTAATTTAGGGGATAATGTTCATTGCCAGGATAAATTCTTTTCGTTAATAAAAGGATCACTAAAATTTCGAGTCAATTTTTCAGTAATATTTAAGTTTTATATAACAGTTAATCAAATAACACTTAGAAGTGTTATTTACCCACTTATATTTCTAGGGTCAGGTTTTCTCAAGCGATGTACCAATGAATAATCCAAGACCGTTTCAGGGAGAGAGGTCAGCAAAAACCTACCCTTGTTACTTAAAGTCATCGTTGTAAATCAGCAATGCCACCAATTAGAGTGGGCAAGTGACCTAACCAGTGCTTCTCCACTTGTAAGCTCAAATGATTCTATTTGGGGAACCATAAACCTGAATTTAGTCCTATAGAACCCAATTGAAAGAACTTAAACTCATACTAAAAAAAAAAAAAAAAGGCACAGGTTAGAAAGACTACAAAATACTGAAACTGCATTTAGGAAACTGGAAATTGGCAGATTTCTTCATTTTCTTCTCTTCATCACTCTGCCAATGTGTACATACAAGTCCACATACGTTCCAGCACACCCACGTGCAGAGCAAAGCGTTCACCCATTACCTGTTTTTATAACTCTGCATCAAGAGTGTAATTTTCTCTAATCTTATAGCCAGACCAGACAAATCGGTGAATTATAGGATCAACGGCTGCTTGTAATTAGTCTTCTCAGAGAGGTTTAAGAGAATCCATCCATACTGCGCTGTAAAAATGTAAAAGGCAGCTGATAAGGAGGCTGGAGTCTGGCTGCCGTGAACTATCTGAGACCTTGGCTGGGAGCCCCTGTGTTCTGTCCGGGGCCTCACCTGTGGGTTGAAGGGCTGAGACCAAGATGACCTTCTCATTCTCATTCTTAGATGCCTGCCCAGAAACCAAACACACCTTTCTCATCTCATCTTGCTTCCATATATTCCCCTCAATACTTCCTAATTTACCCATAATTCCAGGAACAGCTGCCAACACAGAGATCCGAACTACTATAGCCTGCCTGAGCTTTCCTTCTTGAAATCAAAGAGTTAAGCTCCAAACCTGAAAGGGGAAAGAAAATCCCAAATACAAAGAATCTTTGAAGAACTTGCAAATCACTGCCCCGTGTACCTGTTACGAGGAAATATTGAAAAAATAAAAACAAGTCAGAAAACTGAGCTTCAGTTTAAATTTACTGCTTGTTGCTAGGTGGCTTTGGCATTGCTCTTTGAGAGATGGAAATGAGAATTTCTAGCATTATTTCACATTGAGAAGGTGGCCACAGACCAGAATCTTGACGGTCACCTGCTTATACTTTCTCCAGTTCAAGTGCCGCACAGCCATATCTGAGGGGTCAAGTTCATGATCATCCCAGGAAGGGAAAGCTCTTTCAAGCAGTCTCTGAATAAAAGCAAGTGTAAACCTGATTATAAACGCATGATCTTTGGCAGATATCCAAGAAATGCGCACAACAGCAGCACAAGTTTGCAAGACCTGACAAGACCAGCGTACATACAAGTATCGACAGCACCTTTTTAAAAAGTCGGGTCTAAGACACGGAAAAAAGATTACCGAAGAAGCATGACTACAAAGTAAACAACCTAAAGCCATGGCTTGGGTAGAAAAATCCGAGAATTCTTACTCCCACTCTATACTCATTCCTTGATCCGTATTTGCTTCGTATTAACAGTGGCTCCTGAGCCTAAGATCTAATACTGGAGGTTGTTAACATTTCATTATTTATATATTTTATTATAAATTATGTATAACATTTTATTATTAAAATTATTATTCCTCTGCTGGTTTTTAGTTTTTTTTGTTCACAATTAACCAGGGCACATGAACTCTCAGAGACTAAGAAAGAAATATGACAGACACCTTAAGTTAGTCAAACACACACACCAATGCGCACATACAACTAAAACAAAACATTGTTGTTTGGCAATCTTAATGCCACACAAATTTTTCTACCAGACGAAAAAGATTCAGTCAGTCAATCCATCCTTTTTTCCTTCCTTACACAGCTGGTTTTTACAGTGACATTATAAGCAGATGGGACGCTAATCATCGAAAGCCAGAGGGCTGATCAGATTGTTTGCAGTCTGCATTTCACAAATAAAGAACTATTACAGAAAAGTAAAGGTCACTCAAAATGAATTGTATTCGATAAAAAGCATGGGCGGAGACGCTAGGGCGAGCTATTATTGATTCCCATAAAATTCCCTGGGAAAGGAGACATGCAGCATTGTCAAGGATTTCTCCTGGCATGAAAGGATTTACTGGATTGGGCTGCGGCTTGTCTTATTTGGTGAGCCACTGAAGCATGCATAAAACTCTCTGTGCACGTGTATAAACTGAATTGATACATAGGTCACTCCATTAATCTGATGTTCAATAAGGTGATTCTGGGCCAGGAGGAAAGTCCAGGCTGGTGAGGAAACAAAAGAGATGAAGTCAAGTTCACATCCTCACAAATAAAGAGGAAGAAGCCCTTGTAAGCCACATCCCCAAGTCACTTTCTCTTAGCATCTGAAAACTTTGTTTTATTCAGTCACGAATTGCTGGGATGAGGAGTAGTATGGTCTATTCATTTTGAGCTTCTCTCCTATCCCTGCCTTACTTTAAGCAGATAAGTGTCCAGTATCTTCAAGATTCTCTGGAGCAACCAATAAGGCGAGATGCAGGACATCCATCTGGTCTCCAAAACAGGCACCACCCCCTCCGTGTACTTAGGGCAGTAGCCCAGAAGTGCCTGAAAGACCCTTCTGGCCCATGTGCACAAACTACTCACAATGCCTGAATTCCCCTCCACTGGAATAATTCCTCGGTCAAGGTCTTCTTCCCTACTGGAAGGAGCCCACCTGCCATTCTCTCTTTCCCAGTGCTCAGGTCTCCCTTCCTGCCACTTGGCAGCGTGGGCCACCCATTGCTGGTTACACCACTTGGGTCCAACTTCTCCAGAGATCACCCCCGGTGACTGGACTAAACCAGAATCACTGCAGCTAATCTGCCCCTGCTGCAGATTAACTGGAAATGAATTTCTTTGGTAGAGCCCACTCTGCTGTCCTGCTCATTTTTGTTTCTATTTTTTTTTTAATTGAAGTAAAATAAACATTATATAAAATTACCATCTCAACCATTTTTAACTGTACAGGTCAGGGACAATAAGTACATTCACACTGTTATATGACTGTCACCATCATCCCTCTCCAGAACTCTTGCAAAATTGAAACTCTATATCCACTAAATAATTACATCCCCTCCCCCCAGCCCATTTCTATCTTTACAAATTTTACTACTTTAGGTACCTCGGATAAATGGATAAGTGAATCATGCGTTGTTTGTCCTTTTGTGACTGGCTTATTTCACTTTGCATAATGTCCTCAAGGTTCATCCATGTTGTAGCATGTGACAAGATTCCCTTCATTTTTAAGGCTGACTACTATTCCACTGTATGGACATACCACATTTTGCGTGTCTACTCTTCCACCAATAGATACGTGGATTGCTTGCACCTCTTGGCTATCATGAATAATGCCGCCATAAACAGAGATGTACAAATATGTCTTCCGAGTCTCTGCTTTTGATTCTTTTAGGTATATACTGAGAAGTATATACTGAGAATTGCTGGGTCATATGATCATTCTATTTTTAATTTTTTGAGAAACTGTCACACTGTTTTATAATAGCATTTGTGCCATTTCCTCCACAGTTTTGAAGGTGCTGCTAGGTGACTCTCATGAGAATGAAAGGTGAAAAACCAATGCTGAGCCCATTAGAACCATCTCCATCCCATTAAATTGATTAATGGCGACTGCTACAGAATGTTGCTCTGCTTTTACACGTAAAAACGTTTGTATTTTCTTAGTCATCGGTTATTTCTGGTTATTCTAATAAATGCTTAGGAGTTGTGATGCTATGAAAACTGTCCTAAGGCAGTGCTGATAGTTTAATATGAGCCTCCTGAAGATAATATTTTAACAAAAATAAAAAAGAAGAAGAAGAAGAAGAAGAAGAAGGAAAAAAAAAAGAAAAAGTATAAATCAGGATCAGGAGAGTTTAAAAATTAACTTTACACTTTTGAGTCATACTTTAAAAACTATGCAACCAGCCTACGATGGAAATTCTTAATTGTAAACAATAGACTGAGGAGAAAGTAATCAGCACAGAGCATGCAATTTATATCTATGGTTAGCCTAGCCTTTCTGCGTCTGATTTATAGCTTTTGGGTGGATGAGTACCAATTTATTTTTTCTTTACAGATCTCCATGCATGAAGTATAATTATAAATTTGTTTGCATTCTCGTGGTGCAGAATTAAGAACATAAGCTTCTTAGAGACCCGTTCTTTATTTTTTCCTCAAAATAAAAATAGATGCCAAATAGTGTTTCATATCATATTGTAAGCACACTGGTTCCCGCCACATGATTCTCGAAATCCCTGCCTTTACCTGATGGAATAACCAGTTACGAGATGATAGTAATTGCAAAAAAATCTAGTGTTTTATATAATTCTGCTACCTTTTTGTTTTGTCACCTTGTTGTATCATAAATATGGGCTTCAGTCATTGCATAGCAACATTTTACCTGAATGTAGTTAACAAAGCAGGATATATAATCTTATAAGTAAATTAATTTCAATAAACGCCAAGAGACTTAAGGTGCTTTAGCAAAGACTCACGGTTTTTAATGCTGGTTGTGAAAACTACGGCTCTAATTAAAGCGGGACTAAACACCATCAACTGAGGCCCCCTTCGGGGGCCACCTGCTGGGGTCTTGTCCAAGTGCTGTGCTAAGGCCCACTCCCCATGTTCTTCTCTCTCCTGGTGATTCTCAGGCGCCCCCATCATGGCTGCAGCCCAGACTGTATTCCCAAATTCCAGACATGCATATTCTAAATGCTTGTCGATATACATACGTTCCAAATGCTTGTCGGTAGACATGTGTATCCCAAAGAGAAGTCCCACAGTTAACCGCATCTCAAATGTTCCGAAGCTCGATTTCTTATTTCCTCCACTAAACCTATTGTCAATCCAACTTTCAGCAATGGATTTTTTCATCTTCATCACCCCTCCTCCCCATTTAGCTATCTCTGTCCACTCCCATGAAGCATAATACAGTGATTTTTACCTATGTCACATTTTATTAAAAAATAAAATTAAATACAGACAGTTTAAAGCCTTTGTCACAAAGTATGGGTTTATAGTTTTTCAGGAAGAAAATGTTTATTTTTAACTTTTTCTGTCTTCACATTTAGAAAAAGCAGTGTAGATAGGGTAGGAAATGTATCCAGCCTGGTGATAAGGATGTTTGTATATGAAAAATTCTCCTTGATTTAGAAAAAACATGTTAACACATCGCCTTTAATGACACATTTTGTAGGCAGAAATTTCATTCAAATGAGTCTTGATATGGCAAGTCCATCCCACAATAATAAACGTGCGCTAGCTGCTGTCCCAGAGGTGAGTCCAGCCTCACCCAAATAGCTGAGTCTGTGGGTGGCTTAAAAGATAAATGTAACATTTGACCTAATAAAAAACAAAAACCGAAGGTGGAAAGTGTTGGAAAAAAAACCCAAAACATTCATTTCATCTATTTTCCCTTGAGAGCATACACACCTTAGAGTAAAAGACAGCCAACTATTACTGTGCAAAAAACTTCGATTGCAAACTCTCTTTCACTTATTTCTCATAATTAAAGCTGGAAATTGCCAGAAGTTATTTCTTCTATTATTTCACTTTTTTGTTGGCAGTATCCGCTCTATTGAATAAAGATGTTGTTTCATCATGCATAATAATATTTATAGAACTGTACTCCTAAGATACCAAGGCAATGTGATTTCTCTCTCTCTCTCTCAAAAAAAAAAAAAGCTTGTTATTCATAGAGGGCGGTTTGATTTGCCATAAAAAGGAGCCGACCTATTCAAATGGAACCTCTGGCTCCAGTTGAGTGAATGCCATCACCGGCCCTCAATATACCTAAAGATGTTCTCAGCCCTGTAGAACAGCGGTCCGCAACCTTTTTGGTACCAGGGATTAATGCTCCTATGAGAATCTTATGCCTGACGATCTGAGGTAGAACTGAGGTGGTGATGTTAGCGCTGGGGATTGTGGCAAATACAGATGAAGCTTCACTCGCTGGCCTGCCACTCACCTCCTGCTGTGTGGGCCAGTCCTAACAGGCACTGGGCCAGCACTGGTCTGTGGCCTAGGGGTTGGGGACCCCTGCTGTAGAAAACTCAGTATTCCACAGAAAACAAACATCAAAAAGCTAAAAGTGAATAATAGCTCTGAGAATGTCCATAAAATATTTGGTTAATACTAACGTGTAGGAGGTATTACAATTTGAATGTATTTATCTAACTAAAAACAAATCCACACTATGAGATGTACAATGAAGGTGGCAAAAAAATAAATAAACTCAAAATTGGGGCTTTTTGGACAAGCAAGAAATCTGATATAAAAACACATTGGACAAAAGTATAGTTAAATACAGTTCTCTGTGAAAGTGCTTTCTCAGTTTATTCTCTTCAGCCAATGTATATATTTTTGGGCAATGAATAAGAGGAAAACTTATAGGCTAACTTATACAGTGCGGTACTTTTGGTGTATGAATTTCCCCACAGGGTCGACGTTTATAATAATTTATAATTCCAGTATTTTCTAGACTACACAATCGCACCAGCCCCCCCAGACACTCAGAATAAATATAACCTGATTTATCCAACACTATTACTAAAAAGAAAAGGACCACACAGTGAGTATCTCTCACTATCATAGGAACCATTTGAACAGGCAGTTTTCTTTCAATTTATTTCGTTCAAAGCCCTAGGAAAATTAGTAATTCTCCCGACAACACCAGAGAATGCTGGAGCCAACTGAGATATGCAGGCATGTAGTCACTGGCTTGGAAAGATATTGTTTTTTAAATTTTGAGCTGTGAAGCCTTTCTCCTGAGAGATAAAAGTGGTGCCACTATGGCTGAAGAAGGGGGACGGGGAAGGGTGGGGTATTCCAGCACCTCAACTTGCTCTCCGAACCAGTCTGCAAGAACACAGAGCCACCAAAGCAAGTAAGACATTTTGGAGTTCCCTCTAGAAAGAGAGTATCAAGAGCTCAAATAGAGTCAGCTGAGCATGCACGCAGGGGATTCTGGGAGCGAGTCCATGCTGCATTGTAAATTAAGTTCAAGAACATTCAGAATGCCAACTGCTTAATATTTTGAAACACAATGCCGAAGTTTATGGTCAAATCCATTACCCCACCCCCAGGGCGACAACTCATCCTGGTTTGCCCAGGACTTTCCCAGTTTGAAAACTAAAAAGTCCCAAGTCCCGGAAACCCCCTCTGCGCTGGAAAACTGGGACAGGACAGTTCGTTACTCTACCCTCCATGTAATACTACAAAACAGCTCCTGCTGGCAGCCGATCTCGCTTTGATGCAGCTCAAACCACAGAAATCAAAAACGGAGGGAGAGCCCAGATTGAGGAATACCGTCGGAAGCAGACACAACACCTGACACAGGGGAAAGAAACCTGGTGTCTTCCACACCATCAGGACGTGCACCGGACATGTGCACCAGTCGAAGGTGCTCCAGCCTGGGTTCCATGCGTCTCCTTTTGGGACAGGAGAGATAGCCCAGGGACACCCCACCCCCTCCAGATATGGCTCTGGAAAATTCTTTTTCTTCCCTTTCTTCAGACTTCCCCCTGTCTAACCCGAGCAAGGGAAGATAAGCCCAAACCAGTCTTTTCCAGCTTAGTGCCATCTTTGGCCAAGACCTGGCCTTTGGCTAATTATAATGTCATTATAATCTCATTATAATCTCATCTGCATTGCAAAAACGATGGCTCTCATCATGCACCTGATACCATGACCGTTTCGGAAACACCACGTGAGGAAGAAAAATGAGAAACTGAGCTCCCCACCTCCTGAGAGGAGATGAGGCTACCTCAGTACCACATTTCCGGGCTCTGTCCCCACAAAAGAACAAAAGTTCATAAACCAGACATCCTCTTATGACTCTCTCTCTGAGTTCACTGTAAGTCCCCTCTTGAGTGTGTACTTTCACTTTAATAAACCTTGCGCCTTCCTGCTTGCTTGCTGTTCATCTTGCCCCTGAATTCTTTCTCAGGGAATTAGAACCTGGTCACCAGAGCTCGAAGCAACATTTTAAGTAGAAAGCAATACGAAAATATTTAAAGATGAGCGTTTGCACCTCAGCAGGTAACTATCCTCTTTATAATCTTAATTATATCAGATCTCTTCTGAGAAGCTTTTCTCCCCCCTCAATTAGATAACACCAAGAAACTTCCTTCCAGTTACTGTTTAAAGGATCGAAATCATCATGAATGACAAAATGTGGGAAGTATATGAATGGATACTGTGTTGCTGCTCACATTTTTAAAGATATTTAGCTCCCATTCTGACAGCCAATAAAATTACAGTCGCTTCCATCAGTAAACACTGCAGTTGAACACATCTAAGGCTCACAGCCTGGTGGCAGCTCTGGCTGATCTGCTGTGCCAACAAGGCCTCCAGAGCACAGGAGTGAGAATGCCCCTTTGAAAACAGAAAAGTGCTCTTTTCACAATTAGACAAATCTCCACCTCCTTCCTTTCAGAGAGTCTCCAACACTCAGACTCACTCTCCAGAAACCAGGCAGAGAAGCATATAGTTTGCCCTGCATTTCTATCTCCTATAACTAGAGATTTCTACTTCGGAAGCAGATCTGACAAAGATGGGGAAGAATTCCTATTTGTCCTGATAACCTTGTGAAACTCTTGGCCTTGTTGTCACCTTGGAAAAAACTCACAATGGGCTTCAGCCTCCCTTTCTTTCGAGGTAGCCACGCTGACTTTCTGCAAGAATCTTTAACACCAGTAGCTGGGGCAATACTGGTACTTAGTTGCTTTGCATCGCCCTCTCCTCTTGGTAGGTTCTCTGCATATCACTCCCCATCTTTTCCACAGCCCCCTCCTTTCTCTGTGTCAGCCCTCCAATGATGCCTCTGGGCATTGCGGGGTCCCACAGAAGACCCTCAGTGCTAGAGACTGTCAGCATCAAGACTAGATGGAGTGCCACCCAAAAGACAAGCGTGGATTCTTGGGCGAACAATGGGTTTATTTTGTAGCTGGTAGAGATCATCGAATATCACATCTGAACCTCCATCGACAACTAAGAGGCCTAACTGGAGCTGTAGGACAGTTCCTCATGCCACACACACACATGCATCTGTGCTTACAGCACCTGTTAAAATGCTGTCCCGGACAGATCACGCAACTTTGCTGAGCTGGGGGGTTACGCCTCTGCAAAATGGTACTAGCCACCCCTACCTGAGTCTTCATTATGTTATCACGATGTTTAAATTTTAGGCAGAAATGTTAACACGGACTAATGGGGCTACAGTCCTCTGCAAAGCCATGCAACTGGTTCTCTTCATTTTATAATACGTAAATAGAACTATGTTAGGAATTGCATAAGGGTTATCAAGTCTATAAGGATTTGTTAAATGAAAATATGGAATAATAGGTGTCTTTGAAGCTCTCCTGCTGAGGATTAGTTGTTTTTCAGAAGTGAATAAGGTTGGCTCTATCGCTCCCAAGGATGCATGCCAAAACCGTGACCAAGCAGCTCTACAATTCGACATTCAGCTCTAATGTCATGGTCTATAACCGTTAGCCTGTCAGCAATTCCAATCTGAGCACTGCCACTGGATGGGAAAACACACATCCAAAGAATCCTGTGACAAGGCGGTTTCACTAGCTTTCAGCAATCTCTAAACAGTCAAAACAAACACATTTCTGCAGGTGGCATCCCAAAGAAGCAAAACAATCATTATCTAAAACCAGCCCCCTCTGTAGGAGGGCATCTGACGGGAAACACTCAAGAGTTTCATGTCGACTTCATACTGAAAAGCCTCGCTTGGCTCTAAAGTCAGACAGCTTTAGCAACACAACCCACTGATAATTCCACAGCCACCCTCCTTTTCCTCTTAATTAGACTGTTGATGGGCCTTGTGCTCAACATAATGGGCTCTTCTGAACACAGCCACACTGCTCACTCGGAAACAGGAACGTTTAATCATCAGGCTACTCTTCTGAGGCCTCCCCATGAGAGCGTTCTGACATGCATTTATGCCAGTGCTTGTCAACAAACAGAACTACAACTTCGGTGTTAGCTCTGCTGACAACTGGGCTCCTGTCGCCAGCTTCAAAGAAATGAGGCTACCCTCTGAGGTGCCCTAAGAATCAACAGCAAAACCGTAAAATATGTCCCATGTCCCTGTTGATCTTCATCAGGAAGTTAACTGGAGATCACAGAAGAAGAGGAGAGGAGAGTGTTGGTGATAAATTTCCCTTCATATGTTATTCGACCAGAGTATCTTCCACCAGCTTCTACACCTAGTGTATTCTTTTTTAGAGTCAAAAGGAAAGTTTAATAGAAAAGGGAGAACACTCCCCAGGGAAGAGAGTGGTCTCCTCTCAGAGGCAGAGAGTGAGAGGGACCCTAGCATATTCTTAAAATATTATTTTAAGAAAAATCTATGATTTAGGGTTCCACTTGAACCTTCCCACAGCAGAAAACACATTTAGACATCCAGGCATTTCTATTTACATCCATTTTCCCGGAAATGACTTGTGGACTGGCCCCCGCTAGCTGGATCTCTCTCTTTCTTGCCTTTGCAATGAAAGGCTCAAGAGAGCAAGCGGGCATCTTGGATGGCAGGAAGTGCTCCCTCCTTTGAAGATAAAGCATTGTCCTTGAGAAGGATCCCGAGATTCCACAAATAAACTGTGGCGTCGACAGCATCTGTTTCTCCTCGTGTCGCTTTAGGTATCCAGAGAATTTAACACTGGCCCAGGGAGAAAAATAAAATTCCACTGCAAAGAGAGTCCACTGTGCTGGGCAGAAAGCCTCTTATCAATGGGCCACATCGTCAGTGAGGCCTAAAACAATAGCTGTGTTCCTGCCCTCTTCCTCCTGTCTCTGCTGCTGCACAAAGTTCAGGTGTCACCTGTCAAGTCCCTCTCTTTTCTAATCTACGACAAGCTCCTATCCAACCCAACTGCCTTTCTTTTTCACCCTCAAGAGAGTAAAAATGAGACTTTATTTTCCCTAAGGCCTCTTCTTTTCCAGATGACAAAAAAAAGTCCCCAAATGATTTATAACACCCGGTCCCTACACCTTAGGTGTCTTTTATGGAATGCCAGGAACCCTAACTGCAACTTAAAGGACATCCCTGCAGGACCACCCAGCATGGGATCAGTTATCAGGGTGATTATCTCAGGTAATAAGGTAGAGATAGTTACACAGAGTTAAAACTGTGGGCTAAGAAAAGTAACGTGGTCAGCATGTCTCATTCACTCAGAGAGAAGCTCCATAATCACTCTTTGGGTCTTTTTTCCCCTTCATTATCACCGTTTCTCTAGCAAACCTCAGAGAACACACAGTGGATAGTCAAACACCTTGCTGAGTCCTTCGGCCAATATTTACTTCTTGACTCCCGTGTGCAAGGCAAGGTCTGAAGCTCAGGGACGAGTTCGACAAAGACCCACTCACTGCCTTTGAGATGCTTAGAAAACAGCAGAGTAGTTGGCAAAAGAAAGGTTCTTTTCTCACCTCTCCAAATACAAACCAGTCTCACTCATTCACCCTATTGTTACAAGGCACAGGCTATGATCTAATACATATCTGGTCCTGGGGCTGCATTATGCATGCAGAGCACAAAGCATTTAAACGGTTAACAGTAATTAACACATGAATATTAGACAATATTCAATTATATATGCCCTATGTCATGAAAAAGCTGAGTTTTAGAGGCACTTTTAGAATAAGATCTCTAATCTCCAATAGGACCCTACTGATCTTGCTTGAAAAAGTAAACTCTACAGAGGAAGACGCATACGTTGTGATTTAAAACTTTAGGATTTGTGATGGTTAATTTTATGTGTCAATATAACTGGGCCACAAGGTACCCAGATAGTTCATCAAACATTATTCTGGGTGTGTATGCATCCAGGGTTAGGGTGTTTTCTAGGTGACATTATCATTTGAATCAGGGACTGAGTAAAGCAGATTGCCCTCCCTAAGGTGGGTAGGCCTCATCCAGTCAGTTGAAGGTCTGAATAAACCACAAAGGTGGACCCTCCTGAACAGGTGTAAGAGGGAACTCTTCCTGCCTGCTTGAGCTGGGACATCAGTTTATCCTACCTTAGGACTTAAACTGAAACATCAGCTCTAGCTGGGTCTCGAGCCTGCCAGCTTTCAAACAACTTATATCAGTGTTACTCCTAGATCTCCAGCTTGCTAATTGCAAATCTTGGGACTTCTCAGACTCTATAATTGTGTAATCCAATTCCCTATAATACACTTACACACACACACACACACACACACACACACACACACACACACACACACACACGGTTGGTTCTATTTTTCTGGAGAACCCTGGCAATATGAGATACATAACTTCTATTTCTTAAAAAAATAAAGTTTTCAAAATCTAAGCAATAAAGTTTTCTTGCTAGACTTGGCAAGAAAACAAAAACCTCAAGGTTCTCCACGGGATGACTTTCCAGTCTTCAACTCATCCTTGTCCACGCTAATCTGCATAAGCTCTTGTCACTTGGAGTCACTGTCACCGTTCATTGGAGTCACTGTCACCGTTCATTAGCTGGGTGGCCTTAGGCATGTTATGAATGTCCGTGGCTGTTTTTCCTGTTACATACAGTTTTTGGACAGCCATTTATTTGGTAGCTTAATAAAAAGCCCTTCTGGAATGATTATTTCTTTTTAACATGCAATTTAGAAGAACCTGAGGAAGTTAAGAAAAAAATAGGGAAATAATGCAGCCAGAATTTAGGAGGCAAGAGGGCCAACAAATGCAAAAATAACTATGAGCCCTCTGTCATGCTTTTCTTCCGAGAAAACAGTTTTTAAAAGAAGATTACAAGTCCTCACTTAATGCCATTGATAGGTTCTATGAGTTTATGTGAAACAATGCGTAATAAAACCAAGTTTACCATAAGCTTGACATAAACGAGAGTTAAGTTCCGATGCGTGTCATCAACGTTACCATAAAATAAAAGTCACATGATTTGAGAACCTGCTGTAATTATTCACATTTTATAAGTGCAGTTAACAATTGTCTGCAGCTGGCCATAGAAGTTAGGACAATGAGTTGTATTATAAGAAGCCCCTATATTCGTGGGTACCAGTGTAATTCAGAGAGAGAAATGCAGTGCATCGGTGTGGAAATATATAACCAGGGAGGTTCCGCCCCGTGCTAGGTGCACAGAAGATAGAGTACCTGCATTACTGGTTTAACTCTCATATCTTGGGAAATGGACACTATTCTCATCTAACAGATGAAGAAATGAGACCAGAGCTTACTTAATTTGACTCAAGATCACACAGTAAGTGGTAAACCATGATTCAAACACAGGTCAGCTAGACTCCAGTCTATGATGACTGTGTAGATTTCTACCAGTGGCGGCCAAAGTGTGCTCAGTGGGTTCTGGATGTAAACAGATGTAAACTAGAAAGGTCCATGGCGAAATACATTCAGAGCAAAGCTGAATGAAATAAAGGTTAACCAGGTTATCTTCATTACAGGTCTTTTCAATGATTTCAATATGCAAATGTACACTTTTGCATATTGCGATTCCACAGTGTGAAACAGTATGTGACATCTGTCGAATCACATAAGTTGTGTGTG
>NW_011888961.1:2031272-2033759 GCF_000151845.1 Pteropus vampyrus
GTGGTAAACCATGATTCAAACACAGGTCAGCTAGACTCCAGTCTATGATGACTGTGTAGATTTCTACCAGTGGCGGCCAAAGTGTGCTCAGTGGGTTCTGGATGTAAACAAATGTAAACTAGAAAGGTCCATGGCGAAATACATTCAGAGCAAAGCTGAATGAAATAAAGGTTAACCAGGTTATCTTCATTACAGGTCTTTTCAATGATTTCAATATGCAAATGTACACTTTTGCATATTGCGATTCCACAGTGTGAAACAGTATGTGACATCTGTCGAATCACATAAGTTGTGTGTGCGTGTGTGCACGCATGTGTGTGTGTGTCATCTGTCATGGCCTACCATTCCGTGGAATACAGAGTTTGCTAACCCCACACTCATATCATATCGCTTTCCCCATGGCACCGAGGTCACATTTAAAACCAGGATTTACTGTTTTCATCCTTTTCTCTATTCACTAATATCCATCCCACCTCCCCACACCTTTTGACACCATTGCTATTCATTCATTCAACAAATGCAAGACATTATGCCAGGGACAAAGGAAATGAAGGAGTCATGAACATCGGCTGATATTTATCAAATACAACCAAGAACTTATTTCAGTTTCTGAGGAGAAAGACAAAGGAAATAAAAGAAGTAATCGTGTGGATGGTCATGATGGATAAACCCCAGGTTTTTCTGGCTGGATTAGACATCGTTATCCCTTTTAGAGAACAAAAGACAAAGCTCAGAACCCGTGTTTAAATTAAACCGAAGAAAGTTGATAACTTGCTCTGTTCTCCATTCAGTAGAACTCACCTCATTCTAAACGGGTAGGGGGAGTTCATCGTGATTTTGAACCTGGCCTTCGTCCAGTTGTCCAGACCACCCTATTACTCCTTAACCGCAGTCAATTGTATGAGCTCCACAATTCCTTTGATTCCTTTCCAATCCAAATTCCCCCTTTCTGGGGTGACTTCTGACGGTCTAGCCAGTGTATTATCTAATGGTGTATGGAATTCGGAATGGTATTTCCATACGAGGCTGTCCACATTCCTTTTCCAGGTTCTATTCTGAAAAACATATGCTATTATTTAGCACAGGAGACTGAGAAGGGGCAAGGTTGGGGAAATAATGGGAAAGAAGAACCAAGAGAATTCAAAAGCAGGGCGCCTCACACTCCTTAGCAACAAAGACTATAGTTCCCAAATGACAATTTTTATATGTAGTAACAGATAACATAAATTGGTTTATTGTATCCAGTATCTTAGGCTGTATTATTCTTTTACCATTTCAATGTAACTGGTCAGTAAAATATGGCTGCTGAAATCAAGAACTTTCTATGGTTCCGGTACCGATCCTAGGACTCAGGCGGTGACGATATTCTTTTGTTTGCCTAAAATAACAAACCACTCAGCAGTTAAGTCAGCAGGTACCAGGGACACTTTCCTCTATAGCGAGCGACTTTTCTCTAGAGCCTGCCTGCTCCTGCACGCTGGGTGGAGATGTACACCATTCTGTCACTTCGGGGAGAGTGTGGGGTCACGCAATGTTTACATGAAGGCGGTCCCCACAGCGCTTAGCTCCTGGCCAGGTCTGACAATGGGAAGCTTGATGCAGGAAGCTACCACCACCGAGGGCCACTTCAGTACTTAATAACACCCGCCCCGCCCCGCCCCGCCCCACCCCGCCCCACCCCCCATTCATCCCTCTTGCTCACAGATGTAGCCTTTCTAATGGAAGACATTTTGAGGAAGAGTTTGACCTGGAGCTAATGGTAAAGAAATTATATCCACGAGTCAATAAAAATTTCAAAAAGACTTGAGAAGAAGTTCAAAATCTAAAAGCTGATCCGATATTTTGCAGGAAATACATCTAGTATCAGAACGTAGGACTTCAAAGAACCTTCCATGAAGGGGGAATAAAATAAAGTAAGACTTCTAACAGAATCACTGACATGAAAGTTGTTGCCTAGAATTAAACAGCTTAGGCCTAAAAAGTGAGGAAACAACAGAAATAAAAGTATGAACATCTACGCTAGATAGTGCCTGGCAGGTCAAACTCTTGCTGTATGAGTGGATAATAGACAGGAGGAATTTAAAACGCAAGTGTTCCAGAGGTGAGGGCCCTCAATATTAGATCAGAGGAAAAGCAGTCAGATATTAGACGGTTAAATTAGCGAGACCAGAAACATCACATTCCAAACTGGAAGACGAGATGTTCCTTTGCAGGATATCAACAGAGAACAGGAAGTGAAAGAGGACACCTGGCTTCAGGGCTACTGACTAAAGCAGTTATTTTTATCACTGGGAAGATGCCGCTGCTGAAAGCATTATTTTCCACTCACGTATGTGAAATGCATACAGCCTTCCCTGATGCGCTCTGAGGCTTCAGAAAATAACTCCTTCTAAAGGCTGACAGCTGCTTGCAAGTCACTAAGACATACCGAGTGTCCAAAAAGGCAGCTTTAAATACCATGCTAAGGACCTGGAGTTTTGGAGTGAA
>NW_011888961.1:2033809-2059672 GCF_000151845.1 Pteropus vampyrus
GCTGGGTGGAGATGTACACCATTCTGTCACTTCGGGGAGAGTGTGGGGTCACGCAATGTTTACATGAAGGCGGTCCCCACAGCGCTTAGCTCCTGGCCAGGTCTGACAATGGGAAGCTTGATGCAGGAAGCTACCACCACCGAGGGCCACTTCAGTACTTAATAACACCCGCCCCACCCCGCCCCACCCCCCATTCATCCCTCTTGCTCACAGATGTAGCCTTTCTAATGGAAGACATTTTGAGGAAGAGTTTGACCTGGAGCTAATGGTAAAGAAATTATATCCACGAGTCAATAAAAATTTCAAAAAGACTTGAGAAGAAGTTCAAAATCTAAAAGCTGATCCGATATTTTGCAGGAAATACATCTAGTATCAGAACGTAGGACTTCAAAGAACCTTCCATGAAGGGGGAATAAAATAAAGTAAGACTTCTAACAGAATCACTGACATGAAAGTTGTTGCCTAGAATTAAACAGCTTAGGCCTAAAAAGTGAGGAAACAACAGAAATAAAAGTATGAACATCTACGCTAGATAGTGCCTGGCAGGTCAAACTCTTGCTGTATGAGTGGATAATAGACAGGAGGAATTTAAAACGCAAGTGTTCCAGAGGTGAGGGCCCTCAATATTAGATCAGAGGAAAAGCAGTCAGATATTAGACGGTTAAATTAGCGAGACCAGAAACATCACATTCCAAACTGGAAGACGAGATGTTCCTTTGCAGGATATCAACAGAGAACAGGAAGTGAAAGGGGACACCTGGCTTCAGGGCTACTGACTAAAGCAGTTATTTTTATCACTTGGAAGATGCCGCTGCTGAAAGCATTATTTTCCACTCACGTATGTGAAATGCATACAGCCTTCCCTGATGCGCTCTGAGGCTTCAGAAAATAACTCCTTCTAAAGGCTGACAGCTGCTTGCAAGTCACTAAGACATACCGAGTGTCCAAAAAGGCAGCTTTAAATACCATGCTAAGGACCTGGAGTTTTGGAGTGAATTCACAAATGTGGGAATTTATTATTCCATGATATCTTTCGGGAATCCAAATTGCTGGTAAGAGGAGGCTGTTTGTTTTTTTATTACGGCATCTAGTTTGGGGGCAAAATGATGCTCTACTTCAACTCTTTAAGATTTCCAGGAGTCTCAAGTATCACTGAGTGTTAAAGACTATCAGAGACGAAACAGCTATGCCCAAAGGTAAAATTACTGGTGCTCCGGGGAGGCCAGAAAAATGTTGTTATCCTCTGTCATCGCTGAACTTCAAAGTCGTGGTGCTAGGTCTTCACGGTAGAAAGGCTTCTTTATTAGGAGGCTTTCATTGGCACCATTTAGCACTGCCCGAAGGGAGATCAAATAGTGCAAAGGCTTGGGTTTTTTTTAATAAAACAAAAATAATGTAATATTTTCCTGGGACATTTACCAGTTATGCAGAAAAATCTTAATAAGAGATTAAATCAACCAAAATGTGAAGACAACTTGTTCCTCTCTTTTAACTCCGGCATCAGGGGTGGGATCACTGGTACCACAAAGATCAATCCCACATGTCCAGTTTCCCCAGGACTCTATCATTGACCATTTTCTCCCCTTGCTTTACTCTTTCCTGAGGTGATCTCTTTCTTTCCTGTTTAGATGTCGAAGACTGCCAAACGAGTTCCAAACGCGTTCTTCCAGGCTAAGGTCTCGGCTGAGCCTCAGAGCTATATTTCCAGTTGCCTGATGACTGCTCCACGGGCTCCACGAAGAGGACGTGTCCAGACAGAACTGTGTCCCCTCGTCAACCTCCACCTAACCGCACCTGCTCCTCATCCTGGAATGACATCACCGCTCATCCAACTGGATGTTGGAATTCTAATGTAAGATGTCTCTCTAATCATAAATGTTTCCGCTTTCATTTATTTAATCTAACTTTATAAACACTTATATAGCATTGAGCGTGTGCCAATAACTGTTCTAAGAACTTTACAAGACATTCATCATCTTTTGCCATCATCATCACCAATAACCTTCTTACCAGTCTCCTTCACCACCCATCTGTTCTTCAGTGGCAGTCTTGGTAGCTTTGCCTAAAAGTACCTATCACATCATAGTACTTCGGGACTCTAAACTTCTGATACTCCCCATTTTCTGTACTACTTAGCATTGCGCAGAATGACCTTTATTACCTGTCTGTCACCTGTTCTTTCCACTGCTGTTCTCTTCACACTCCCCACGAAGACCCTGTTGTAGCCCCAGCAAACTAGGCACCTGAGCCCACCTGCTCTTCCCTCTGCCTGACCTTCTCCACCTGGAAAGCCCACCATCCATCCTGCAAGTCTCAACCAGGTATCAGGAAATTTCCCGACAAAAGCATTTCCAAGCCTCTAAGAAGAGCCGCCTAGAGGACTCCTAGGCAAATAATAAAATTCCAAGTGGATCTAAAACAAAATTCCAAGTGAAAATAGACGAAGCAGTTGGTTCAAAAGAATAAGGGACAGTTGCAAGGTTTTTCTTAACCAGATGGTCAAACCAGAAAAAAAAAGGGAACCTAATATAAATTTGCAAATGATGAAGCAATGACAAACTGGAATACTTTTCCATGCATAAAGAAAACGTGAAGGAATTACACAGCTGTAGTCATAGAAGCAGCTGTTGAGTCAGCCAACTCGGGTAAGAGAGGCATGGAAATCAGAGAAGGATGATTTATGCTAATTTACTTATATTTGGTCTGCGTACTCTCTATTTTACACTTCTAAACCTCCTGTCAGCATCATTTCTGGTTCTACCCATTTTCAGCAAGTTTCATACAGCACTTTTTCCCCCAGTTGTCTTTCTTCCCTCTGCTTTTACAGATTATGATGAACAAGAATATGGAGATGCAAGTAAAACTGCTGGTCACCTCCAGAAAACGCCATGTACGCAAATCTGAATCCGTTAACTCAAACGCAAGTGTGTTAGGTGTCCAGTAAGAACAAACTTCTGCCAACTCATTGGAGAACATGAACATGATCAAGACATAACCTTGAATTCAAGGACTCGCAGGTTTGGAAGCGGGGCTCACAGCCAGCCCTGGATGCCCAAACGGTACCTCGAATTTCACATGTCCAAAACCCACTTTGAGTTTGTCCCTCACACTTGATCCTTCCTCAGACCTTCCCATCTCGGTCAATGACAACATGAATCTTCATCTGCTGTGGCCGCAAACTTTGTTTATTATAACCATCCTTGACTCCCGTCTCTCTCACAGGCCCCCAAGGCGAGAACAGCAGCAAATCCTGTCACCTCTCAGAAACGGAATCTGACTACTCTCACCCCTCAGGCCACCGGGCTGGTCATGGCCCCTGCTGCCAATCACTAGATGATCCAGAAGCCTCCTTACAGGTGTTCCTCCGTACAGGTTGGACACATCTCACTACAGACTGCTCTACACAGCAACCCAAGTCATTCTTTTATAAAAAAAATTATGTAGGTCTTCAAAACCCTCTAACGACTTACTTCCCTTGTTACTCAAAGTACAAACTCAAGTCTTAGCCAAGGTTTACTAGCGTGACCTGATCTTGCCTGGGTTTGTCCCCAGAACCACTTCCGTACTGATCCCTCAGTCCACTCCAGACACACTTCCCACCCCGCACCCTGTTCTTCAGATGCCCCAAGGGAAGTTACACCTCTAGGCCTTTGCTGGCTCCTCTGCAGGCTCTTCCTTAAACGAACATCTCTGCACAGTCACCTCCTCTCCTTGCTTCTCCCTGGTCTACGTTCAGATCGTCCTTCCATTTGAAAGGCTTTCTCTACAAACTGTACCTCACGTCTCTCCATTTCCCTTATCTAGTCTTATTTTTCTTCATAGCCCTCATGCCACATGGTATTTCTTCTCTTTGTTTATTGCCTGCCTCTCTTCACTGAAATGTTAGTGCTATACAGGCAGGCACTTTGTTGTGTTCACGACTGTCTGTGTACACCTAGGCAGTGGTATATAATGTGACCTTCTTAAATATAGGCTGAACATATGAAAGAATGAAAGAGAAATATGTACAGAATAATCATAATGACAGATCAAAGGTCGTTCATTTAGATGGGACTCAATGCTGGAAAAAATAAAAAAGGAAACATTTGACTTCCCTAAAAGTTTCTTTTAAACAATGAGCTTCTCATAGGATTCCCTTTTAAAAAATAGATTGACATGCAACTCTCTGTGTAGCTAGTGCAGAAGTGACATCTATCTAATTATTCATGCGGAACACACTGTGTAGTGACTGTCATAGGCAGTCACAGTACTGGGCACACTGTGGAGTGGAAAGCTCAAGCAGTCAATCACTGCCTGCCTTCCAGAAGTCTATACTGTATTACCTTGAGGAAGATAAAGCATCAATATAAATGACTGAATGTGGAAATTCTGTGGCCTTTTTTGCAAGCAAAAGTCTTGGAATTCAGAAAACGGCCAATCACTACCAGCTGCGGCGATCATGACGAAGCGGCTGGATTTTTAGCCAGTGAAGAGGGCTGGGCTTTGGAGCAAGGTGGGAAGAGAAGATCTGCACTATTTGAAGAATAGTAGAAAGGTGCCTGTAGAGCTGAGGGCTAAGCTGGGCACAGGACTGTGGTGATATGGTGCAGACTGAAATTAAATTTCACTGTTCCAGATACTGACTATATTGGTTTGAAGTCACTTAATATGCTTTAAAATCAATTCATATTTTTTAAAAAACAAGAGATATGAAAGATTAATACCCTTAATATTAAATGCTTCAGAAAATGTTCTAGTCATTTTTTTAAGACTTTTTCTTTTGGTGTTCTTAACACTTCATTATTGATTGCATTATGAAGATTTCATTGATACAAAAATAATGACCTGGGTCCAACTTTAACTCACCAGGACAAGAAGGAAATGTCAGAGCAGAGGGCATTATCTGCCCAGATGCACTGAATTTTACTGAGATGCCAAAGCTTCGAAGCAGCCTTAAAAAGGTAGATGCCACCCCAAATGCATACAATAGACTAAAAGAACCACTCATGAAATGCTAAGAAAAAAGTCTTTATAATAGGACAGGAGAGAGACATATTTATACCACACTTAATTAAAGACCATCTTGTCAAAGAACAGAAGAAATCTCTGCGAACACATTGTGACAAGTGAATTAGGGGTAGAGAAGAGGAAAAGGGGAAGAGACAAGGTCAGAATAGATTCCAGTGGCCACAAGGTCACTTTTCTAATGACTAACATTTAACTTTCAAAAGAAATCAGAACTAATTCTCCCAAGAGTGAACTGACTAAGCGGTGATCTTTTTGCACTACAAGGCAGAGATTCGTTCTTTTTATCATTTAAAATAAGCTGTCAAGCAAAATAACTAACTTATTGTCTTACAAAGATTTTCCAGGAATCCCCCCAGATGTCCCAGGGTAGAAGGTGAATAGGCAGCCAAGCATGTCATTTGCATAACCTTAGCATCAGAACTGGGGTAAAGGGTTGGTGACGCTCCCCCGTGGTTCAAGTGACACCATTCTTAAAAAGATTTGAAATACTTTGAAGTCTATCCTTCTTGTATCTGAAATTAAACATACTTCTAAAGAACCTGTAAGAAAAATTGTTGTTGGATTGAAAGCTTGCACTCACATAAAGAAAAGGAAAACAGAAATGGCTTGGTGGGGGTGCACAGTGGAGGGGGAGGGGGACACAATTCCAGTAAATCTCATAAGGAGCTGACAGTGGGATCCAGAGAGAAAGCTCTCAGGCTGCAGAACACAGCTCAGGCGCCCAGGGGGTTCTGGGATGGTTAAGGCGGACGAGACAGCACCAGGAGAAATACTGTTTCTCATCTCCTCTTGCTTCATAAAACTGAAGTGACTATTTAAAAAAGACACAGCTAACGTGTGCCTAAGACACTTCAGTTGCCAGGGGAAAGTCACAGGTTTACTTGAGGGCTTGTAGTGGAATATGGTGTTTGGTGTAATTTGATGGAAGGGTCTCCTGCAGGCAAAACAAGACTCTAGCTGATTTTAGACAGAGTGGTTCAAGTCAGGAGTTTTACCTGAAGTTGTCTATCAGTGTCATAATAACCTAAAACACCTGAATTTTGGATCCTCGACCCAAACCAGCCCCAAGGAATACTTTGAAGTCCAAGTTTCCAGAGAAACTTGGTCTATTTCTCTGGAAGCTAGTATATTTTCTTTATTTTCCGTTTTCAAAGAGTCACATAATATTAGGTTATCATCTAGATTATCATATGTTATTGACAATTTGTAACATGTTTGCACATCTGTGACAAATGTTTTGAGGTCATTATTGCTAATATTCACTCTGATCCTGCAAAGATCCCCAAAAGTCAGAGGTCAGGAGGGTGACCGAGTATAAGTGACAGGGTAGAGCATGGCACTCAAGAGTGGCTGGTTACCCTAAATTCTGTCCTTTATGCCCAGTACATGCAGCTCCTCTGCAGCAACCCCAAACCGAGCTTCTCTCTCAGCTTCTCTCACGTGGGATGTGCCTCTTCCCATTCGTACACTTGCAGCCTGTCACTCTTCATCTTTGACACGAACTAATGAGGCCATCTGTGCCAGAGAGACTCTCGTGCCTATCAGATCCAACTCCTCTTTTTATATTCTGAAATGTAATTAATAAAAACTTGCCTAGTCACATATATTTAAAAAAAAAAAATGCAATATCCTAACTATTATCTAAAGGAGAAATGAGTCTAAGGTCATGTCACCCTGAACGTGCCCGATCTCATCTGATCTCAGAAGCTAAGCAGGGTCGGGCCTGGTTAGTACTTGGATGGGAGACCACCTAGGAAGACCAGGTGCTGTAGGCATGTAAACAAATGAATGAATGAATGAATGAATGAATAAGAAATGAAAGATAAGTTTATCACAAATAAGATGCACTTCATCAAGTAAAGGCTCAGGTGTTAACTACACCGGGAAGATGTAAGTAGGATCAGTGTGAATTCAACATCTGCATACGTGGACTGAGAGGAACAATGGTGCCATTTTTCTGAATACAGTAAAGTTCTAAACAAAACAGAGAACAACGTCCTCTCAGCTAGCATGGTGGCTGCATTCCTGGAAAATTCAGTATGCCTTTAAAATGCTCTGTGTATGTGTGTGCGTGTGTCTGTCTGTGTGTGTATTCTAGTAATATAAACACTTTTTCACCCAAAAAATGTCTGGCCAGATGTTCTCAAGTCATGGCCTCATATGGGACAATTCTTCCCAGTGTAAGACAATCCTATACATTGTAGGGCATCTAGCATCTTTGGCCTGTGCGCATGAAAATGTCAAACCTCAATTATTGTGACAAGCAAAGATGGCCCACAAGTCTCAACAGTAGTCCACGATAGGTGGTACTTCTGTCTGCTATAAGCTGTAGGCGACACTTCTGACTTTCCTTGTTTCTCCCAACCCTCCTTTATTCCCAGACAGCTAAGAACACTTTGACAACAAATTCTTTAGTACTTAAAAAACCCCAGCACATTATATTGTCATCACCTTCTGGCTATTAGCAAGAATATGTGAATTGGATCACTCAGCTTTTGACACGGTGACGTCACCTCTAGTTGCCATTTATTTGGTCTGAAGAACAGAGCTGCTAAGATGACAAAACGATACGATACACGCCATACAAGTGCTTATTTTCAGAAGCTAGCAATTGTTTTTGCACATAATCTATATTTAGACCCAATTAGCAAGCTCTCTCTCTGCACTTCTTCATTTAAAGCCAATGCTGCCCTGTGAGGGGATTAAAAAAAAAAAAAAGAAAAGAAAATGAAGCGGGAGGAAAAAACCCCAAGCCAAAAAAAATGAACAACTAACAAAGGGGACCTGAAAGTACCAAATCAAAGATTTTAAGGGGAGAAAAGGGTCTCAATTATTTAAGACTGAAGATGGTCACAGAAAAGTGATATATGCTTTACAATTTGTATTTTCCATGTTTGATTATGAGAAAATTGTCCCAGAAGTCAATGAGAACAATCTCAGCTTTTAATGTTATTCATTCATTAGTCATTCAACAGATATCCACCGGGTCCCTACTTCACATGGGGTTCTATTCATGTAACATGGCAGGACTTCTCAAGTAATCACTTGGGGGGCCTTGTTAAAATGTGAGTTCTGATTCATCGGATTTAGGACGGGGATTCAGATTTTGGATTTCTAACTAACTCCCAGAGGATGCTGATTCTGTTTGTCAGCAGACCATATTTTAAGTAACAAGGCACTTTAGGAAATCAAATAATTAAATTAAACATGAACTCTACCTTCAAAGGACTTACAATTTAGATAAGAAGAGCGATACCTTCCAAATAAACAGAAGAGCTTCATGCTATAAGAGAAGTACAACAGAAAGTACTATTCAAGGTCCAAGAATGACTCTGGCGTGGGGGTGGTTGGATATCTGGGAAGACATGATGAAGAAGGTGGCATTTAGGCTGGTTTCTCAGTGATCACAGGATTGGGCATGTGGCCCCAGGAAAGGAGAGTTGGGAGAATTTGCCTGGTTGAGGGGCCAGTGTCAACGAAAGGACAGAATTAAAAAATGTGGCATGCTCAGGTGAAGAAGGAGAAACCCTGTTTGGGGGAAATGACTACGAGGAGTGAATAAAAAGGTGGGAGATGGGACTGGGAAGTTGGCCTGGGAGAAGCTGGGGCATCCAATGGGGGAATCTACAACGTAGCTAAGACAGCTGCCAGCAGAGCAGCGGGAGAGACAGACACAAGGGGAGGAGGAAGAGACGCAGAGCCTGATACACCAATGAAGAGGGCACTGAAATGGTCCAGGAGAGAGAGAAAGAAGTCCTGAAAAAGAGGTAGTCATTAATCTTTAATAATTAATAAAAAAAATGCTAAGCCACTTAAACCTGAATTTTCTATACTGGGTTTCACTTTGAATAATGATCTACTTCCCCCTGATTTGACAAGCAAAGCCACAAGTATTTCTTAAAGGGTTTGGGAAAACTGATACATTAATGAAAAGTTATAGGATGACGTTCTTGGAGCACTCACTCCTGGGTTATATTGGAAATAGCTAAGAAATGCTGTAATTTTTTTTTTTTTTTAAAGAAATAAGATTTCATTTCACTGTTAATGAATAATGTCCCACCTAACACAAAACACTAGGTCATTTTTCATTCTCAGGAGAGGTGGTCTTAGTGTCATTAACACATTTCCTGTTACTCCATTGCCTGGGTCTGTGTCATTTTAGGTCACCCTGGAAAGAAACGTATCTCTAGAGAAAAGCATCTGGCTTTGAAATAGAGTGAGGGACACTGCCTCCAAAACATTAGTTTACAGTGTGGGAAAATGCAAGGTGTTGTAAGGAGGAAAATAGTTATGATTTTAAATTCTCAATTCCTACATTATCAGGCTGGGTCTGTGTGATTCAATATCCTGGTAATGTGGACAGTGTTCAAATTGTCCTTAATTTTTGGATCTTCAAGTTTCAAACCACTGACCGACCTTCCCCATCGCAGCAGGAGCCAACGGAAGCCCCAGAAGTATGCGGCTGACGAACAGAGATTTTACAGTTGCCACGCTCCTTTCTAAATCCTAATTAAGTGAAAATTCTTCCAAGGAATAATTTCGCTCTGAAGCCGTTTGTCCAATTGTACAGGGCAGCAGAACCGTGCTCCGTTAGGGAAACAGATGCACTGACTACATTTTTGTTTACGAAATACATATTCAGTAGCCTGTTTTTCTCCTGGGTGATTTTACATAAATGCCATTAACTCGCCTAACGGAACAGCACGCAGGCACAGCAAACGACACGCCCCTCGATGGACTGGAAATGTGCCATGTCAGGTGTTGGGTCTCTATCTCATTGATATAAAAAAGCTGGAGTCATGAGGTGATTGACTATTCAAAGAAGTCTATATCTGAGTAGGCAATTACATTAAAAACTGAACTGAGGGACAGCAGTGGAGGGAAAGAGTGAAATATATGTAAAATAGAAGGAGAAAACTGCCTGAACCAAGCCGGCAAAGGCGGGGCCCCAAGGTGACTACAGCAAGGACAGCTGCGGGAAACTCTCCAACGCTGACAACGCAGACCCTGCATGGGTCTCTGTGTCCCAGATGTTAGTCTCATTAACATGCAGTCAAGACCGAAAAACCCCACGTCAGCTCTGGCAGGTGAACTGCCGCCAGTCGAGGGAAGCTGTTAACTGAAGACACGGTTGATGATGCAGTCTACCTGAAGAACAGACAAGAGGGGGCTGCAGGGGTTGAAGCACACACAAGACATCCGGGACCTCTCAGACCCATGGCACATGCTCAGAGTGGAGAATGACATGGAAGCTTTTACGCGGAGCCCCTCTGATGGCGACGGCTGCCCAGCCCAGCCCATGTCTGGTTGCAAGTTAGAGGAAAGTCCCTGAGCGTAATTGGTGTTTCCTGGGTATAGAATGAAAGATGCAAAATGCCAGGGGCTTTCCTCTGATGAGCGGGAGAGAAGGGAGGAGAAAGGGCGGATGGGGGACGGTGAAGTTCAGGGGCAGCCAAGGCGAGACAGAGTTTGTTTAGGTATTGCCATTAAAGAAGACTTCCTGAGCATTCACTTAGGTGCATTTCAACATGCAGCTTGCAGCAAGTAAAAGTGAGATTTCTGGTTCATAGGATGAGGCAACGAAAGTCCTACATGTCTCTTTATTTCCAGAGATGACCTAAATAAGAATATTCTAGACCACTTATTTTTTTTAACCATAAGAAGTGTTCTGTATCCCCTCCTCTCCACCTACCATGAAGAATTTCCAAAAGTGTCTGCATTAGGCAGTGTCTCACACACAGGCTGCTGAGTATTGAACTTGACTCAGACTTCAATCTCTTGGAATAAACCCCCCCTCAACCACAACCTGGTCGTTTTTCTTGACAGAATAGTGCAATGGATTTCCCCATTTGGGGAGTCAGCACATTAGCTACGAGTCAAATTCCGGTAGATATGAAGTGCACCATAAATAGTCTGGGGCAAATTCGGCCAGGATTTTAAGAAGGTAATAAGATACTTTTAACTCCAGTGGAATGTGAGAACACCCACTGCCTCCCTGCTCTTCCGCCTAACCTGTTCGCAGTTACACAGGATAAACATCTTTTACTTCTAGAGAGGGAGGCGAGTGGACTTCCTTTATAGCCCAAACCACAGGGTCTTCAGGAAAGTCTGTGTGACCAACCTGAGCTGCCAGGACACAGGGATGGGAATTTAGGTGGGCCAAGTTTGTGACTTAAAGAATACTGAGCTCCCGGTTATTTGGTCCCAACTGGTCCAATTCAGTTCCTGGGCTCATCTTTTAGAGTTTTCCGTCGGTTAAACAACTTCCACAGCAAACCGTTGCAACAACTTAGCACTAACTCTACACTACGTCAATTTAAGTCTTCGGGATCTCTTTCTTTATAATCTCCAACAATTTTGCATTGTTTTGATTGTTTTATTTTCTCACTCATGTCTCCTTTAATCCTCCAGCAAGCCTTTCCTGATTAGAAAAGAGCCAGAGAACTCACCCAAGCATCTCCATTAGAGACCTGGACAAAGTGTTTCAAGTATTACTGAATTTTTAAGCCCCTAAACAAAGATCCTTCAATGTTGTTTCATCTGATTGCAGGGTATAGACTCCCTATGCATGCCACGGAGGTAGGGACCACACATAGCTATGTTTTATCTAAGGCTCTGTGTACATAACGGCAGAATTTAGTAGATGAACTTAAAGTCTTCAAAGTCTTAGACTTTTGGGATTTGTTGCATTTAAATAATAGCTCTTGATTTGAAAAATCTGCAAGGAAAACACAATCCTTAGTAGGATTCTTTTTCGAATTGCAGTAGAAAAGCACATGAAATGGTTAATACTGTTTGCCAACTCTGTGGCAGCACATGGAAATAAAAGTTGCTGTTTGACCAGAAGCATACTTCTGATAAAAGCTCATGAGTGGCAGGAACATAAGTCACTGTCCCCACAGACTGCCTTAGAAGTATTTCCACATGCCAAGGAGGAAGGAGAGGAGAAACAGAATGACTGGTCAAACAGTGCGGGTGGTGATGTCCCACGGAATCAGGCTCTGGGCCAGCTATGGATAAATGGCAAGAAGAGGTAGCTTGGGTCTCCTTGTCCACAAGACGAGCTCAGCCTTCTATTACAACAAGCACTAACTAAGGTCAGTATGATCGTAGTGGGGAGAGGCATCGTGAAACAATATGAAACAGAACAGCCTACATAGGTGGTGGATAGAAAACGAGCTTTGAAAAGAGAGGACAATTTGCTATCCCTACTAGATATATTTTAGTCCTCCCCAAATAAAAGACATTAAGAGAGATATCTGATCATATTATGCTTTGTTAAAACCTTGTTCCTGTTGGATTATTGTGGGAAGGTGAAACTCAGCAGAGGAGAAAGAACTACTGCTTTTTTTGGGAAACAGTTTTCAAGATACTTTTAGAATTCCAGTAGATTCCTACTGTTAGGTACTTATAACTTTTTTTCCAAGACCCCCAGATCTAGTGTGAAAAATTGTGATTAGAAATCAGATTTTAAGAGTTACTTTAAGAGTTACTTTTCTTAATGCAAATAAGATGCTTTCTTCTACAGAGGAGCACAATCTAGTTACATTAATATTTCCTGCTCTTCAGATAATGACTCCATTGTTCACTGATGATTTGGAGCCTTACTCCTACTCTCACTTCACTCTGATATTTGCCAACAGCCTGGGCGGCTTCAGTGCCCTTAGGACAAGCCCTTCATCCCTTTGCCTCCAGTTCCTCTGGCCTCCTTACCTTAGAGCAGTCTTTGCCTGCACACCACCCACACTGATGGCCATCCCCTGGAGCTCAGTAGCACCCACAACTAGTGCTTCATGTCTGAAATCTTCAGCTCGACTTCTGTTACCCTCACTTTCTATCACAACCTTTCGGTTCTCATAAACTCCTACTGTGTCCACATCTTCAGTCCCCTCCCTGTTACCTATCTATTCCTAAACAGAGTGGATGTCATTATCTATCACTTCCCCACACTTCTCAAAACCTTCACCTCCTTTAACCACTCATCCTCTCCCACAGCCACGCAGCCAAACTTCAATCTCCCATCGGTCCCAGTATCATTGACCTTCTCCGTTCACTGAAAAAAATTCCTCGGCCTTGCTGCCTGGTGCCACTACCCACCCATGGCCTCTGACCTTGGCGGGGCTCTCACAAGGCCTTGGTGATAATCCTTCTCAACGTTCCCCTCTCCTTCCCACAGAAACACAGCTTCAAATCTTGTCCATTCTCTTCAGGCTTGTTCTTTACCAGCCTGAGATTTTCATTGGAAAAATTGAAGGCAGGACACAAGCCTTCTCCAACTTGCTATACTGCCACAAGCAATCTCATCTATATTCAGCCCCAATCTTCAGGGGCAGTGGGGGATGACGGGGTAGGGTGGGGAGATCTTTCTGTCCCTCCTTCTTCTCTTTCTCCTTTGGAAAGCAAATCCACCCACCAACTTTCTCCATTCTTTCAAGGCTCTCTCCGCTCAGGCTTCCTTAGGGATCACAGGCTTCTCATAATCTTTTGTGGTTAACCCTTCACTCTCATGGTAAGGCTTCCAGAAAGAGCATCTACACTCCCAACTCCAGACCTTCCTGACCTCCCAATCAATTCCTGACCCACTGGCCCTGTCCTCAATTGAAATGGCCTCTTGGCAGCTGGATCCAACAGTGATGGCAATATCCTTTATGCTTTATTATTATTATTTTATTTATAATATTGGACTGAGTCTTGTTTATGGACAAGGCAGATAAAAGCCAATAGAGAGAAAGAGGTAAAGAGTATAGGAAAAAGCACACGGCCGTACCTAGGCACATTGTAGGGGTTTAAAATGTGACAACCACATAAGAGTTAATAACAACTAAAGCAGCTTTTCAAAAGCTACAGCTCAAACCCTTCTCACTGGACTTGCAAATATGATCACGTCACTTCCCTAATTATAATCTTTCAGTTGCTTCCCATTGTCCACAAGATGAAGTCCAGACTCTTAACTAGACATTCCAGGTACTTCATTGATCTGTCCCAACTCCCTGGCTTCCCAGCATCCCTGCCCTCCGCCCACCCACATTCACACATTCTGTGCTGCAGGCTCATTAAACTATTTGCAGGCCACTTCTTAGACCCACCATGACCTCTTCTCTTCCAATTGACTCTTTTGTGTCTGGCAATCTCTGATTCATTCTTCCAGAATCAGCTTCAGGGTCGACTTCTCTGAGCCAGCTTCCCTGACTGAGATTTCCTCTCATGTCCTTGCTCCCTCCAGGGTTAGGCGCCCCACCCCTCAGGTCCCACTGCTTGTTCTGTCCCTTGCATCGGCATCTACATCCTATAGAGCAACCCTGTGCCTTCTCTTCTACTAGACCAGAAGGCATTGGATTTGGAATTTTATGTAAGGAGTGTATTAGCATTTTCCATACTTGCAGTTACATTGCCTGGCATGTGGTTGCTGTCCAATATACATTTGTTGAAGAAATGGCAAATAGAAGACTCAGAGGAAATGCTCCATAGTACAGCTGCCTTTATGAACTACAGTGAATAGAAGATAAAGTCAGATCTCCATCTGACTAGCCATGGGAGCTTAAACCTATCAAAATCATGTCTCAGTTTACAAATCTGTAAAACAGAAAAATAGCCAATAATATATTTTGACATTTTAAAATTAAAATAATACACAGAAAGAAAAGAGATCATAATATATGCAGTCCAACCTCCTTCACAATATCTTTCAAGTAAATAAGTCATTTGGCAAATGAATTAGAGGAACATTAGGGAGTAGGCTCCCAAGAAGCATGTCTACTACGCAATTAAAAAATCTTGTAGTACTTTTCAGATGCAAATAAATTTCAAATGCTGGCTGAATTGCAGCTGGCAGGATCATATTCTGCCAACTCAGTTTCTTCTCCAAGCTTTTAGGACTGACTTGAGGTGTCTTTCCAAACCCACATGTTTCTCTGATGGCTAGCAAATTCCAGAGTGAATTTTAAAAGCAAAACAAACAAACAAAAAACTCTCATGTTATTAAGTGAGATGTACATTTGAATTCTAACCAGTTTGGAGAATTGAATTATGGTTTTATTTCACCAATTCCAACTCGTAAAATTTAAAGCAATTCATCGGTCACAGAAAGAAGAGCATGGAATTTACTAAGTGTCAGAGGTCCGACATCTAGTTCAGTTAAATCATGAGCAAAGAAAGTGTTTTCTTTAAAAATGTTAAACCACTTCTCCTAAAAGCCTAAATAAAAAAATCCTATTAACTATTCTTTGATTTTGACAAAATTCATTTCTATATTCACAGCAGGAAGTTATAAAGTTCAGACTATAAGCATGAAGGAAAATAGTATTTTTATAATGAGCTTGGGGGGAAAAATACAAAAGACAAACAAGCTTCCCCTAAAGAAAAATGCCTTTAATTGCATCTATAGTAGTGTATGATTATTTCCTGTAATTACAAACTTGATTTAAGTCTTCTCAAATATGAATGTGGTCATTTGGACTCATAAAAGTTCTCACTGACCTAAGCACCTTCATTGAAAACAAGTGAGAAAAGCTTCTGAAAGGTAAAGGGCAAGATGGGTAGATCCTAATGCACAGGCAAGGACTGAGGAATTCTGCATTATTTGATTGAATCAAATATGATTATAATTCCTCAACTTATGATCTAAAGTGAAATAACTGGGTTGACTAGGTGGCCCTTCCAATTAGCACCAGGTAGAAGAAGTGAGAAAACATGGTGATTTTGTTCATCAATGCTTTTCTTCCTCGAGGGGACAGAATGCTTCGGTAGGAAACCACAGAACAGGATCTTAGTACTCAGGGTCTGGAGTAAAATGAAATTATCTAGAATTAGGATTTTTAACATTCCTTCAGAGAATGCAAAAGAGCCTCCAGAAGATGTTGGAAGTCTCAATATTAAGGGAAATAATGTCCTCGAAACTTTCTGCCTCGCTTTTCCCATCAAATTAAATCAACAATAATACCTCCCCATTGTCTCTTCCTTCCTGAATCATAAAGTTCTAAAAGCAGTGTCCTTATTTGGCTCATTTGATGTGTACAAGTGTATATGTGTGTATATATGTATTTATACTAAATATATATATCTACTACTTATTATATATATGTATATATAATATAAATATATTAAATGACTAAATTTTCTAACCTGTGTTAATGGAGGAAGCATAAACCTTGTTCTGAATCAACAAGAAATTCTGTAAAATGAAAGTTGATGATAGCATTTAAGGTCTCCTAAAATACATAGACTATTTTGGTTGTGAAAAGTAAGATTATACAGAGAACTCTTAAAATTCAACAGTAAGAAAATGAGTGACCATTATTAACTATTATTACTAGAATTCATTAGCATGCATCACATGAAACTGCAGTTATTGAACTGTTTTTGACATACGTAAATGTCAATTTCGTATGGTCCTATCTAAAAGACTTCAACATTCCTTTCTAGAAAAGTGTCAACAATAATCTCAGCATGGAGGGAAAACATCCACCTCTACAAACCTACCTCATGAACCCGAGCACTCTATCACATTAAAAATGATAAGGGCTCATGTGTTCATTCTATTTCAGAAAGTCATTTCTTCAACAAGATGACTCATCACTAAGCCCTCTATACCATGAATTTTCAAATGAGTTTTTAAAAAGTCAAATAGTAAACTTGGAAAACCAAATGGCAGAGAACCTCCTTAGGCCATCAGATGAACCTGAACCCTCTTAACACCTCTCACTATTTTTTTCTGTCCACTAGTAATATTATTTTCACTTTTTTTTTTAAACCATAATAACATATATGTTTATACCCTCTGGCACTGCAGAAAAGCAGCAAAAAGGTTTAACTGGAGTTAATGGTGCCTTTCTTTTTCTATTTTTGAATTTATTACATTTTAGTTTTATAAGTTCTTGCATAAATTCAGGATTCTGAATGATAGACTCTAATTGAATTACTTTTTAATTGTAATAAATATTTTAATAACTTTAAATTTAGTATGCAGAATTCATAAACCTTTGCTTTATGATCTTTTTCATATGATCTTTTGCAAAAATTCTTCATTTCTTTTCACAGAGACTTCATTTTCTAGGTAAATTTTGCATACTCATTAATCAGTTCAATGGCAATACCTCCATTTGAATAATATTGTAGATTTCATAGTGATGTATTAAAGACTATTATGACTGAGATGCCATTGTGCTAAAGAACTTTGAAATCAAAGATGCTACTATGCTCTTGGATCGAGCACAACATATGGTGGACGCTGCAAAAAAAAATTTTTGGCATATCTATAAAACAGATCTAAGGGACCAGAAGGAGAAATAAGTTCCTATCCCTATCCAGTCTTACCCCCAAAACTTCCCATTAATTTGAGCTTACCTAAAGCAGATTCAACTGCCTCAGCTCTTCACTAGTGATGCAAGCAATCCTCAATCTCTTTTTCATATAAAAGCCAAGAGAGAGGTGGCCACATGGTGGAGGTAAATTTCTATCTAGCATGACACTGTAAAGCATGCTGATGGTAACACCCCGTTCATTTGCAAGGAGTATCTGGCTGTTGAAATTAGTGAACTCAAAAACTATCGTGCTTTGGTTCAATTCAGATTTTCTAGAACACATCTCATGGCTTGAGGTAGCATCGGCGATTTCCCTTTGTCAACTACCATCTACGGTGATGAAGCAAGGGGAAACGCCCCCTCCTGTTACGTCAAAGCCATATATTTGAGGAACTAAAACCAGTTCATTCACTGCAGTGGTAAATCACCGAAAGTAGGAACTATACAGTGTAGTTTTCCTATGGATCATGAGAAACTTTGTAAATTGTGTGGTTAATTAATTCTTTCTAATGGAGATGGTGACAATTATGACATGCTGAGATTATCCATATCCAGCTGAGATTTTTCTGCGATTGATTGAAATAAATAATGGACTCTAGCTGTCCATCATTTGGTTTATCTCTGGTAGGAGAGAGACGGAAGAATTATAATTATTTCTAAAGGTGTTATGACAAAGTAATTTTACATTTTTTACTTGAAGACATTCTCTAAGGTTGGGGTTTGCTGAGCAGCAGCAAAGGAATTGGAAGCTAAAGTAGGATGAATTTTCAGTTTTAAGAGATATGAATGAATTTAAAAATTTATATTCCTTATTTTGATGACCTGAAAACAGGCTCATGAAATTCTGACAATTTTAGAAGACTAGAGCATACGAAAAGACCCTACTTTTGTCCGAAAATATCTATGCATCGTAAAATACTGAAAATTATAAACAAGAATGTGAACAAGTATTACCTCTTGGGGGTAGAACAACGAGGCGGTATTTTTCATATTTTTCCAACTTCTTAATCCAGAAAAAAGAAAAGTTTGAAAATTAGCGATGCCACTCCACAAAACCTACTGACGTCCACCCTAACACAACTGAATCTTGGGACTAGGAATAATTCTCTGTGAAACGCATATTAAGTCAGGCAAGGTGGATCGGTTGGAATAGAAAGGGTGCAGCTGGAGAAGGTGTACTCGGATACAGAGTGTGGGCAAAGTCCAAAGGCAAATCATCCTGTTCGCGTGACTGGCAGATGCTGGACAAGATGAATGATGGCTTTCAGGAGAAGCCACAGCATTTCAGTATTCTTCTCAAACAGACTAACTCAGGAATTGCTCCCATCTACAGTGTATGGCATAAAATTTCCTAGAAAAAAACCCAAGAAGCTGCTTGAAACAACTTACAACTCCATGTGAGGGAGACTGAAGCTGCCTAAGGCTTAAGAAAGTCTGCAAAGGAAACTAGACTTTTGGTGGTGAGCGTGCAATACAGTATACAAGATTTATCGAATTTTAATGTTGTACACCTGATACTTATGTAATGTCATAATCAATGTTATCTCAATAAATTTAATTTAAAAAAGAATTAGTTTGCATGGCCTTCCAGTCACTAGAACTTTAAACAACATAGATGACGAACACAGTACCACCTCATCTCCAACCTGTTTATTAACCTCTAATTAATTATGTAACCAATATACTCATTGTAAATTAGCAAGATGTGAAATCTCTTTAAGTTACGGAGCCATTACTTGTAACCCAAGGCCCAGGAGAGGGTTCTGGCTCAGGGTACCAGCAGGCTCTTCTACTCTGAGTTACCTTGCAAAGAAATTAAAGTGCGTGTTGGACACAACGTTCGCTTTATATTCTTAGCTTTCCATAAGATCTAGATCATTAACTCTGTGCCAATTTCCTCTGCAGAAACTACTTTAAATAAAATGTCTCAAATAGAAATGCAATTTAGAGATAATAAGATAAGAGTTAAGTTTTTCAAAGACAGAACATAGTTTTCCCAATGCGTTAAACTGGATGTCGTTAAACTGGACACCAGTGAATGCTAAGAAGTCTCTTTTTTTGTGTGTGCACATGCAGAATTTATCCCCACTGCTAATCATGCATGAAATCTTCGTGAGACTGACAGGTGAACATAAATGTCAAGCATTCCAAACACTAATTTTGATGCCTGCACCCTTTCTGAAAACTGGAGAGCTCCAGAGGTTTGAATTAAAAGATCCTCCATGCTAGTAAAGGGAATGCTAATACGATTAAAAACCACTGCATTTGCCTGCAGAATAGAACTGTTTTTGTTCTATTTTGTTTGCAGAATGAGAGATGCAAGGGAGGTGTGGCTAGGAGAGCTCAAATCATACGTCCTCAGAGATAAATATCATCACCTTCTAAAGAACAATGTTTAATTGCAAAGTCTTTCAGCATCAGCTTTGCTATCACTGGGCCTTGACCTACATAATTTCCTTCAGAAATGTCTTACATTCTTAGAATATTTGGTCTCCATAAAGCCTTCCTTGCCATTTTTTAAACTTATCTAAAATTTGCTTTATTAAAGTTTTGTTTTCACTGTTAGTCAACAACAAAAAAAATGAAACATTCTGTAATTTTCTATTTATCCTTACTAGCCGATTAATATAACTCATCAAAATTGGTAAAAGGAAGAGTCTCTGAGAAAGTATTCAACTTTTCTGATTGGGCACCACTGTGAACAGGGTCTGTCCCTCATCTTCTGGCTCTGCCGCCCCCTCGGCCTTCCCATCCTCGCCCTCGGCCTTCCCATTCATGCCCTTGGCTTCAAGGCCTCTATATGCAGATGAGTCAATCGCTTTAGCTCACACCTCTCTCCTGGGTTTGAATCTGTGTTAACTGCCTATTGGACATCTCCCCTTGAATGTCCTATAACCCCAAACACAGTGGCCAAAATCAAACTCCTAATCTGCTCAACCTCTCGAACGGCTCCCTCACCTCGTGAAAGACACCACCATCCATCCTGACGTCCGGACTAGAAACTGAAGTCACCCTCAACTCTTTCTCCTCTTCCTTCTCCTCCATTCACTACATCCTATTGATTTCAGCTCTTTAGTCCACCTTGGATCCATCTGCTTCTCTCCATCTTCCCTGCCACCACCTCTACCCTGAATCAGCCGGACCTCGTCTCCCGCGTGACCTACTGCAACGGCCTGTACCAGGCATCCCTGCCTTCTGTCTTACAGCTGCCTTCTCCGCTGTGGACTCCCAATCCATCTCTACCCTGCGGCCAGTGGCCCTTCTAAAAGCAAATCTGTGCCTACAACCCTTCCATGGCCCTTAACACAAAATCTAGACTCTTTGGCATGGCCTCCTGGCTCTGCTCATCCTCTCTCTACCCGCTTCCAACCACGCCCTGAGCCTGACACAGCCTGTGGTACCTGTGCTCAGGTGCCTTGACCTCTGTTAGTTGCACTAAAAATATATATGCTCTTTTCCCTCCAGGCGTCCGCTTACGCTCCGGTGTGTCTGGAAACTCTGCTTTCTGGCTAAACTAACTCATCATCTTTCACGGCTCAGTGTAGACGTCTCTCCCTGTGGAAGTTTCCCAGCCCCACAGCATGGGTGAGGAGCTTCTTCAGTGTGTTCTCATGTCACCAGCTGCTTTTATCATAGTCTATTTTAACTACTGATTTGTTTGCTGTCACCACCAGACTGTAAGCACCACGTTGCCCTATCTCTCGTATTCCTTTTGCCTCTCCAGTGCCTAACTTAACACGCAGACCAGAGTCAGCACTGAACAGTCATTAAATGAAGGCGGCTCTATCACGAAGCCGCCACATACTCAATGCCCATTGCATTGCTGTACCCTGTCTGATGCTTTGAATAGATCATCTCTTACTCACACAACTCTGCAGGCTCGGTATTATTTTTGGACATTTTACAGATGAAAGTCAGTGGGATTAAATAGCTTTCTCTAAGTCACACAGCTCATAAGTGAATTGAAAATCAGGTCTGTGTAGCTTCAAAATTCCTGCTTATCTCACTCCAAACACTGCCTCTCCCTGTAGTCCGTGCTAAACGACCAGAGTTCTATGCATCAGGCCTCACGGAGTAATTCTAATCCATCTTCTACCGACGGTCTTTCAAAACTGAAGACTTTCCAGAAGCCAGCGGTTAGGCTGACCCCTTGCACCCCACTGTGCTTGCATGTTCTTCTCCCTGGTGCCTGCAGCTCTTCCCACAGTAGCTCATCAGGGCTCCTCCCCGTTTTTTTTCACACAGAGCCTAAGAAAGCATCACTATGCTTTAAAGCACTTCACCCACGACAGCTTCATCTTAGCTGCCAAGACCATGCGCCCACAGGGCAAAGGCGCGAATCACAAGCTGCCATCCACCAGCATCACGAAGAGAAGCCCGTGGGCATCGCTTGTTCTAGGGGAACACTGAGCTCAAGGCCTGGCTGGTGGCCGGCAGTGCTGCTGTCCTTTGGCTCTAGTCTGCCTCAGGTGAGGGTGAGTCAGAGAGGTGACACAGGAAAACCTGGACAGCCGGTAGGCTCTCTCTCCCCAGTCAAAGGTCACTTAGTACAGCATCTCCCCCACTGTTTATGAGGCTGCCCCCTAAATGGGCGACCTGCGACCCATCTGCTGGCTCCACTGCACATGACAGCCACTCCAACGTCTACCTCAGGAACACGAATTCTTGGAAGCAAATTCAGCAGTCCAGAAAAAGCCACTCTCTGGAGCTAACAAATCCAGGCTGAGAGCTGACAAAGCCTTTATTTGATAAGTCACCTCAATTTAATCAGATTAGACTTAGACTTGGTTTGAACATAGCAAGAAGTTCCAATCTACAACACTAAGGATGAGAATGTAAGAGGGTAAAACATTTGAATATCGGTCTGAAAGTTTCTGAAAAATTCAAACCCAAGTTTTTCCACTGGCTTTAGTAGCTACCTCAGAAACAGTAAGAGATTCTCTCAAACCAGGCAGAACTAGATGGAACCGTAAATCGTTTTGTCATTTACATTTCTAAAAGATCTTTCTTTTTCAAAGGACATCAAAGCTGAATGCCCTTTGTGTGTCTGAGTTCTGTTCAATGACATCAATAAGATGGATGATGGGCAAACAGCATCCAAGTCCATTTGCACTATTATTAGAATAATAACATGTAAAATGATATGAAAAGAAACAGCACTGATTCCAATGACCTTGCAGCCCAATTTAATCACGGTTTCACTAAACTCAAGCTGTTGAATTTATGAATTAAATTCAATTTCTTTTCCACGATCTGAGCAGGCCTGGGCAGAAAGAAGTGGTTGAGACTGAAGCAGCAGCTTGCCTCCCCTCCAATATTCACGACACTGCCAGGTTCACTGCTGGGCTAAGTCTGGAAGGACAGGCTAGAAAAGAATATCAAAAAAGCCAAGAAGGGTGAAGTGATGGCCAGGTCTCCGACTGCAGTCTGTTTCTGCCGCGTCACAATGGCGAGTAGACTCTACTTTGGAAAAAAATCTATGAAGAACCAAATTACATCAATGCTAAAACTCAACAAAGCCAGTAGCATTCATCTCAACTGCATCTTAGGCAAAGACTTAACGGGGGAAAAAAATACACTAGAAACTATTGTATTGCTTGTTATACGATCAAGCCTCGTTATTCACAGGCTCTATATCTGTGAACTCACCTACTTGCTAAAACTTATTTGTAATCCCCAAATTAATACTCCCAGCACTTCCGTAGGCATTGACCAACGCCAACAGGGCGGCCGTCTGCCTTCTTGTTTCAGCTCTCGTACTGTGCAAAAGTGTCCTTCTCATGGGCTATTTAGTGCCACGTTTTTCACATCTTAGTGCCTTTTTTTTTTTTTTTTGGCAATTTTACTATTTAAGACGGTCCCCGAGTATGCTGAAGTGCCGTCCAGGGTTCCTAAGCACGAGGAGGCTGTCACGTGCTTTATGACAAAACACATGCCTTAGATGAACTTCCTTCAGGCCTGAGTGGGAGTGCTCTTGGCCTCGGGGTCAATGTTAGTCATTCAACAATATATAACTACTGCAAATAACAAGAATTGACTGTGTACTCAAACTATAGCAAAAATGCTGTAAGTACATAAAATAGAACTTGGAAGAAAAAAAGCAAAGGCTATTTAGGTGTACTACATCCATTTTTTTTACTTTTTAGCAGATTTAAGAATTTGACAATTTCTGATCATTGGCTTGCACTGTAGAACATAGCCGCCAGTCAGTACTTAACATAGTCCTCGATAATTTGTGATGTCGTATTAGAAATTAGTCGTAATTATTATAATTTACTCCTGAACATAGTGTATAGTTTCACCTTAAATTAAAAAAAGCTTACACATCTTAACCATCTACAAAATTTCTACAAGATTTCACAGGTGTATTATTCATATTCATTGAGAGTTAAGACTTTAAGACTTCAAATCAATCAAGTCTTACTTATTCTGCAAACTAAGATTAGTATATGCGCATTCTGCAAAGCTGGTCTTTACCTAAACCCATAGGAAATGTGAGGCTGCCACACCAGCTTGGGAGCAATGTAGTTATTCCAGTTTTGGTCACATCGCCATCGTCCTCCAAGATCTACTCTTTATAGAAAGCTAAATTTCAAGAACTAGGTTGCTAGAATAAACCAGCAAACCTTCTAAAACTAAGTAAAAGCATTACATCTTTGTAACCATTTGTTTTTGTCTGATTTGTGTACCACTTTGTGAAATCTCAAGTTTTTTAAAAGTAAGCCACAGTTGGATTTTCTTATCACCAAGTCTTAGAAAGCATTCCTCATTTCCCCAAGTTATCCAATAATACTGGACACCAATCTGAAAATAAGCATTAGGCACCTCAGGTCTTCCCCTGACTCAAAAGTTCCTAGATATTTGCATAAAATCAGTTCACAATTGTGTGTGTTGTTAGAATGACTTTAGTAATATGTGGAACACAAACTATTACTTATTATTTATGCAATTTCAGTAGTTTTTTGCTTTAAAGTGTGCATTTCTAATTCGTCGGTACTGCATTGGAAAATTCGCTACCCTAAAATGTCTGTCCTGATCGTTTTTACGTTTGGGAGTATTATTCATGTTCTTGTATTGAGGTAGGAAAGGGGATGCCCCATGTCCCTCTCAAAGATACCCCAGGGTTTTAATTAAGGATGTGGTGTGGGACAGTTGTGCATAGAGAAAAGCAAAAGGGCCTTTATGTGCGATCCTGACGGGGTTCAGATAGTGAGCCGTTTGTGAGAGATTCTGCCAAGTACTCTAAAAGAGATAACTTAAAAATAACCATGAAACGAAAGCTGCAAGTGTGTATTTCACTTCAAAGAAGACTGTTCATGCCTAGCATGGACTCTCTTAAAATGTCTCTAGAGAAAGGAGAATGAAGGAAAGAGTAATACTTAATTTGATAATTATTTGTCAAGTGTTCTTCCCTGTTCACACTTGCAAAAGTTAATGAGAGTTTGATCTCTTGATAGGGAGATCAAACCATAGGGAACCTTATCAGTCTCTAAACATAATTCTTCTCTCTCTCCCTTGAGTTGGGCAAAGTGAGGGGACATCTCACGTAGAAAAACGTCAGCTTCCCTCTCTTATATATTTAGTGTGGAAAGATAATGAACTAGGTTTTAATATTTTCTCTTCCCAAAGGCTGCTCTCCATAAATGATCAACAGTCTAGGGGACAGGAGGGCACACACTTCTACACAGTGGGAGTCCCCTGACATTTTTCCAGCAATCAAAGACGTCATCCTCAGAGCCCTGACACCAGAGAAAAAATTGGGGTGAAAGCTATTCTCATCTTTGCTCTTTTTATTAAGACTTTTCAAAGGAGACTTTATTCTAACATGAATTTAGACAAAAAAAGAAAATTAAGAATTTTTCCTCCAGGCAAATAATTCATAAAGGGGGGGGGCGGGGAATTTCAATATGATTTATTTCACAGAGATCATTGAAGAGTGTGTGAAAACAGATCTCTACCGAAATTCCAGGATGGCTGTTAATAGCTACCATGGAAGAAATAAGCAAAAATTTCAAAGACAATTGTTAAATAAATCCATTGCTACTTTAACAGTTATCTCAACTTGGCTGGAATGTGACTAGAACTTGTGGATGTATATTCACTTTGACTGGAATTTGACGGGCAAGCGCCGTATTTTGTACTCTACAATGATGGAGTGGTTTGGTGAAGGCAGGGCTCCCTGGAGTGTGGCTTCGGGAATTCATACTCTTCTCGGTCGGTCACTCACTCGAGGAATTAAAGAATTGAAAGAAACCCCAGACATCCTTTCATCATCTCTGTAACTTGAACGTTTTTTCCAATAGATAAGATGACCAAGGCCAAAAAAATTAAGTGACCGGGGTCACCTATCCCATTAGAAACAGGAGACCCGGGGAACCCTATCAATATAACCTGCATTTACAGTGAGCATCAATCAGTGCGTCCCTACCTGGGCAGCGACTTTCCTGGTAGTTCTTTGTTAACCAGTGTTACTGCCTAAACACACTACCATCTGTTACAGGAATGGGAACTTGATCATATGGAAAGAAGGAAGTCTAAAGGACCTTCTAATGTCATC
>NW_011888961.1:2060577-2092715 GCF_000151845.1 Pteropus vampyrus
CTAGATATTTGCATAAAATCAGTTCACAATTGTGTGTGTTGTTAGAATGACTTTAGTAATATGTGGAACACAAACTATTACTTATTATTTATGCAATTTCAGTAGTCTTTTGCTTTAAAGTGTGCATTTCTAATTCGTCGGTACTGCATTGGAAAATTCGCTACCCTAAAATGTCTGTCCTGATCGTTTTTACGTTTGGGAGTATTATTCATGTTCTTGTATTGAGGTAGGAAAGGGGATGCCCCATGTCCCTCTCAAAGATACCCCAGGGTTTTAATTAAGGATGTGGTGTGGGACAGTTGTGCATAGAGAAAAGCAAAAGGGCCTTTATGTGCGATCCTGACAGGGTTCAGATAGTGAGCCGTTTGTGAGAGATTCTGCCAAGTACTCTAAAAGAGATAACTTAAAAATAACCATGAAACGAAAGCTGCAAGTGTGTATTTCACTTCAAAGAAGACTGTTCATGCCTAGCATGGACTCTCTTAAAATGTCTCTAGAGAAAGGAGAATGAAGGAAAGAGTAATACTTAATTTGATAATTATTTGTCAAGTGTTCTTCCCTGTTCACACTTGCAAAAGTTAATGAGAGTTTGATCTCTTGATAGGGAGATCAAACCATAGGGAACCTTATCAGTCTCTAAACATAATTCTTCTCTCTCTCCCTTGAGTTGGGCAAAGTGAGGGGACATCTCACGTAGAAAAACGTCAGCTTCCCTCTCTTATATATTTAGTGTGGAAAGATAATGAACTAGGTTTTAATATTTTCTCTTCCCAAAGGCTGCTCTCCATAAATGATCAACAGTCTAGGGGACAGGAGGGCACACACTTCTACACAGTGGGAGTCCCCTGACATTTTTCCAGCAATCAAAGACGTCATCCTCAGAGCCCTGACACCAGAGAAAAAATTGGGGTGAAAGCTATTCTCATCTTTGCTCTTTTTATTAAGACTTTTCAAAGGAGACTTTATTCTAACATGAATTTAGACAAAAAAAGAAAATTAAGAATTTTTCCTCCAGGCAAATAATTCATAAAGGGGGGGGGCGGGGAATTTCAATATGATTTATTTCACAGAGATCATTGAAGAGTGTGTGAAAACAGATCTCTACCGAAATTCCAGGATGGCTGTTAATAGCTACCATGGAAGAAATAAGCAAAAATTTCAAAGACAATTGTTAAATAAATCCATTGCTACTTTAACAGTTATCTCAACTTGGCTGGAATGTGACTAGAACTTGTGGATGTATATTCACTTTGACTGGAATTTGACGGGCAAGCGCCGTATTTTGTACTCTACAATGATGGAGTGGTTTGGTGAAGGCAGGGCTCCCTGGAGTGTGGCTTCGGGAATTCATACTCTTCTCGGTCGGTCACTCACTCGAGGAATTAAAGAATTGAAAGAAACCCCAGACATCCTTTCATCATCTCTGTAACTTGAACGTTTTTTCCAATAGATAAGATGACCAAGGCCAAAAAAATTAAGTGACCGGGGTCACCTATCCCATTAGAAACAGGAGACCCGGGGAACCCTATCAATATAACCTGCATTTACAGTGAGCATCAATCAGTGCGTCCCTACCTGGGCAGCGACTTTCCTGGTAGTTCTTTGTTAACCAGTGTTACTGCCTAAACACACTACCATCTGTTACAGGAATGGGAACTTGATCATATGGAAAGAAGGAAGTCTAAAGGACCTTCTAATGTCATCATTAGGCTGAGGGTAGAGGAATGCCAGGTGGCCTCTACGGCCCAGATCCCCTCCCATCACATTTCTCCTGCCTGTGAGCTTCCGTTTGGTTCTGTCTCTATGTGCTTCTTGTGACCAGCCTAAAATGAAGATGAGTTCTGCATAAATCTGCCCGTGAGCGCTATTTTATCTTGTATAGGGCCAGGTCATGTTTTTGAATGAAACAATTTTTATGTGAAGTGGAGGGAGGGAGTCCCAAAAAATATAATAGAATGAGCTACGCAGAGGGGAAAATTTTGTTAAAAAGCCTGTGATGTGTCCAATTTCATGATCCCTATTCTGTACTTCCTTAGTAAAAAGCAAGTATGAGCTAATGAAATGGTTGCTGTTGGAACCAAAATTAGCACTTACGATCTGGAAGCTCAACCAAGATTCAACATGTTGGTTGGTTATATTGTGAGATTCCCCCAATATCCATAGAGGCTAAACTTCATTCCTAAGGAAGCAATTACCAAGCTCAGTTTAACTGAGTTCCTTACCCAAAATGTGTTAATAATTTTCCTTTCAGAATGATATATATTTTATGTCAATTAAAACAGAAAATAATCTTAAAATTAAATGGTGTTTTAAAAAAGTTTCGATGCCCAATTGGAAAAGAAAGATTCAAAAGTGCTTTGAAAATGGAACCAAAGTACCAATTAGAGAAAGAATTGCAGGCAAATTAAAAATATGCTTTATCCAATGACACTGAACCTCAGTAATTTTCTCTACAATGATTTGGAAAACCCTGTAATTCTTGTAGAAATCTGGCAATCTCACCCATTTCCCCTCAGTACAATAAACAGAACTATATGTTGTGGTTTGCAGTTCAAAGAAATGTTGCTTTTACATGGAAACGTGGGGTGGTGGTGGCACAAGCCATGATTACTCTTAAGTATCATCAAAAGAAAGAAGTCTGAGCTGCACTTCACAATGCAGTGGCTTAATTCATCACTTTTATTTTTCAAGCTTGCTAACTGGCGAGGAAAAGATGAAAATGAATATGCCACGCTTTGTACAATGGAGTGCTTTGGTAGACTGTGTGCACGTGAGATGACTTTATGGTGATGGACGGATGGTTTGTACGTATTTTATCTAAACAGCCCACTTGTAACACGGAGAAGAACGACATTAGAACCTGGTTAGTGAGTGTAAGCCGCTTAGGACAGTTATCGTGAGTGTCACAGAGACAGAAGAGACAATGTTCAGTGACCAAACTTACTCTTTATGTCAACAACAATCTTAAGTATTGGTCCAGGATAATGGTTCGAATGTGAGATTGACTGGGAAAGATGTTGAAAACTGACTGTTCTCTTTTGGAAAGCAAAGACCAATTAAGGATTCTCCACTGTCAACTCGTTCTCTGGACACCAATCGAACCAGTGACATGTGGTAGACCCGTGCCCGGAACACCACAATCTGACCCGAGTCCTGTTTCCATCCCACTGCCTTCTCCCATGGTGGGGAGACTCTCCCATCTTCGCTGGTTTAGGTTTTATTCACAAGCTAACGGTAGATGAGGAGAGAGGGAAGAGCCAAGAGGCCCTCTCTTTCATGGTCCTTTAAAACCACAGGATTGAGCCTTCTTTAGTATTTATTTAGCACGGAGCCCCAATCTTTAGGTGTGGGGAGAAGGTTTGTCACTCTGCTACCCCTAAAAGTGCTCCTTGATAAATACTTGCATCGTTTAGACATATCTTCGAACTTCTCCGGGTCACTTTTCTATGGCCAAGGGTTCCACAGAACAAAGACCAAAAGTGATATTTCTCTGAGAGAAAACCAACCCCACTCATTTTGCCTCCAGTGTGATAAGCCCAGTGGGTGCTCAGATCTAAATATTAGCCTTTATGTTTCAGCCCAAGTATATTTTCTATATGCTTTCCTGATGAATGTTCGAAGCATTCCTGTTTAAAATGGACAGATCTTGGTAGGAGGTTAGCAAGTCAGTTAACTAGCAGGAAGAAAGTGCAGTGCAGTTTTACAAATTATTTTAAGAGAAATTGCAAATATAACAGGTGGCTGACATATTGCACATGGAGTACTGTTAGTTTGCCTACTTTGATGAAAATCCAGTATAAGAAATCTGACCTTTCTATCCAAATGAACCAGGGAGCAATGATTTGCACAAGAATCCTTCCCTTGTCTACAGCCATGCTACCTTGAACAAGCCTGATCCTGCTGATCTCGAAAGCTAAGCAGGGTTGGGCCTGGTTAGTACTTGGATGGGAGACCACGTAGGAAGACCAGGTGCTGTAGGCGTAAAAAATAAAAAAATAAGGGATTGTAAGCTGACAAGGTCCTTGCAGTCTGTGAGGTCAACCAAGGCTTGCCTCACCCCCCCACCCCAAAAAATGAATCCTTCCCCATTTACCAACAGGTTTTTTGGTTTTGTTTTTGTTTGTTCTTTTTAAACAGCATCTCCCTTAGTAACTTACCATTCGCTTAAGTGCACTGATGATTAATTAACTGCTGTAGAAGGCAATTTTAGGGCAGGAAAATATAGTTCAAGGGTGAGCTATCACTGCCAACTGCCAGGTAATCAAAAGCACACCATCTCTTTAATTAAATGTAAGACAATGGGAAACACGATTTAATTGATATAAATTCAACCCATACCCAAATTTCAAGACTATTTACTCCATAACATAGTCAAGCCAAGCAACAGCATGAGCAGAATATCAAGTACCAACAAACGCCAAGATGCCTAGATGAAAACAAAACAGGTTTGCTTCAATTGGTGCATTTTCTCTCTTTACAGCATTATTCCTCATGTTAAGCAGTAACTACGAAAATGATTTGACTCTTTAAAAAAGCCTATTTAGCTATATTGATAGTTTATCACTCTTTAAAGATCAATTCAAGTATTTCCTTGTTTCTGAAGGCATTTCAAGTTCCTTCGCGTGGGGAGAACTCTTTCTTCCTCTTGGTCCCTGTGCCTTACTCATATTTCCCACAGAAGACTTATTCCATCAGTTTTCTATATCTGAGTTTCTGCTGCTGAACTGGAGATTCTTGAGAACACAAAATGGCTTTATTAATCTTTATGTTCCCATCAGCTGCGTGAGTTCCTGGCTCTTAGTGGATGCTTAATGAGAATTTATTTAATTATATTTATGGAGAAAGGAAAAGCATACCATTATAAATAACTCGACCTCACTGTAGTCAAAACTGACAAATTTCTACTCCAACCTTTTCACCTCCAATTATAGCTAGTCACATGATCCTAACAGCATAGTGGCCCACTTTTTTTGATTCCAATCATCTAATCATAGGGGGAATTGATAAATAGCATAATGTTCAAGAGAAAGAGAAAAGGTGAAGTATTTAGACAACAAATAAAAAATGATCAGTCTTCAGAGAGCCACAGATTTGGAACTGAATATATGGTGGCCTCCGAGGTTATGTATAAAACAAAGCATCTTTTGCCCTTTTCCCTTTGAAATTGTACTGTATTCTCCTTCCTTTCCTTTAAAGATAAATTCTAGGGTTCTTTGATTTCCTCTCTGGCTTTACTTATCCAGACTTCCCCGACTCTTTATCCCACCCACGCGCTATGTCAGTCTCCCTATCAAATACTCCTTATTTTTTCATAACGGTCACCACCCTTATAATTATTTAATGTTTTACTCTCCCCTAAGGAGAAAGAAATCTCATCCATACTGCCCACCGTGGTACGTCCATTGCCTAGCACAACGCCCAGAACAAAACAGATACCCAATCTCTATTCAGCGAGTGGAGGGGTAGCGGGTAGAAGCGGAAAGAAAAACTTTCCCATGAAGATAGGAGAGACAGAGACACCTATGGCTGGAGGGCCGCTGCCTCTTCCAACTCTTCCAACTCTTCCAACTCTCAGCTGCTTCAGAAAGACTATTCGCTCCCTCGCTGTCTTGGGATAAAGGCAAGAGCTTAAGAAAGAAAGCCAAGAGGAAGGGCTGAGCACAGGACGGTCCATGCCGAAAAGATTTCATCATCGTTTCTAAAGGACCACACAAATACATAGTGGCATTACCAAGACGGCTGACTCGAACCAAGTGTTGATGGATCTGAAACCATGTGTGAGACCAATTTAAGCATTACTTATGGTCAAGGCTATAGACTTCAAGTACAAATAAATCATAAAGGCCATGGCCGATGTGTGCATTATCTAGACCAACACAATAGTAAGTTCGAATTTAATTAAGAAAACTTCAGTGATAATAAATGCCGAGTCAGATAGCTCTTTCCCTGTTTTTATTTTTTACTTTACAAATCCCCCATATTGTTTTTATAGTACAAGTTCTTATCCTAACTTATTGTCTGAAACCAATCTCTGAAGGAAAAGAAGGAAACATGTTATCATCCACAGTTCACTGATTTACTGGAATGTTCTGTGCAACTTCCTTTGTGTATGGGCTTTCCTTTTCTTCTTTTTTAAACTCTGAAGCTGGTCTTACTAGTTCGACACATTATCACAGACTTCACCTTTCGTCTCCTTACGACAACTGTGTCAACCTGATAAAATCTGAACCTGTCTGCTTTGTTTCGTCTCGCCCACCCCTTTCCCTTTCCCCAATTACCGTTTGGGTATGTGTTCACTAATGGATCCTTTTAAAAGGCCTCTTTTTCCTGTTCCTCTCCATGCCTCAGAAATATAACAAAAATAGGAAAAGGCCGAATTTCACGCAGCCTCAGTTTTGACCTTTATTATATATGTTCTATCCAGCCCGCTTGCCTCAGAGCAGAGAAAGAAAAATCACCCTGTACTTGTATGTATTTGAGGTGTATGATTGATCGAGTATATCTAGCACTAAATCTATAAATCCCTACAAATCTTAAACACTCCCAAACCTATTGTTTAGTGGACAAAAATAACATTTTCCTAATAAAAACGTTAGAGGTCCCCCACAACATGAAATGTAAACATAACTGCACTCAACTGAGGAAGGCCAGTCAGTAGCAATGCAGGCCTTGGAAAGAAACCACTCCTCAAATCTAAAAAAATTAAACGCTTAGTGGTTAGTCTCCTAACACACAAAGGAGACAAACAGCTCGTTTATCTTTGCTTGGTATTGAGAGGTTAAAACGCCTTTCGGTGGTAGAAGTGGCAGAAGGGAAGGCAAATCATGTCCTTCAAGAACCCAGAGTCTCTTCTGTGAGACATTAAAGTTTCGCTCATTTGGTCCTGCAGTGGGCACAAATCCGGCAGAAGATAAGTCAGCAGCACGGTGTGGCCAGCATCTCCCTCAAGAGCTAAGCACAACGAATGACCCGAGCCTTTATTTTCAAGCCCTGTCTTCCTCTCATCCGCCATCTCAAAATGGCCTAGCATTTTGCACATCTTCAATTCTGAGCTACCTTCATACAGACACCTCCGTTGTAGCCACCAATCAACAGGAGTTGCAGTGATTGGTTATTAAGGAAGTACAAATGGAAAATTTATAAGTAGAATTTAATCTTCTATGTGTATTTACATATAGATAGGGAGGGAGGTTGATTGAGTATGCCAGGCTCTGGGTGAAGCCCTGGCGTGCGCACACACACACACTCACATGTCACATATGTCTGGGACAGAGAAGCAGGAAGATGAGAATGGATGACATCAGCACAAGGAGATGACAAGACACAGACAGAACAGCCTTCCCATTGGGCGCACGTCGCATGTCAGTGGACCCTGGCCTCCATCCAGGATACTAAATTTCCCAGCAGTACTTTATAAAGGGATTTTACTTTTTAAGGAAACTTCGAGAGGAACTCCCGTTTTTCCCTAGCGCATTAAATTGGGACTCCCACAAATTTTACGACAGATAATCATCCAGTCTCTAAAAACAGCCAACAACCTACCTACTCAGTTGGTAACATAAGCCAATGTTTTATCATGTTGATTCTCACAACCTGATCCAGCAGCATTTTGCCTTAAAGTCTTTTTCTCCTTGTGTGGCCCACTGTAGACATGTGAAATGAGACCTGAATCCTCTCCAGAGAAATCCTCCGTAAACTTCCAGACAAAAAATACACCGCCATCGGCCTTCTTTTCAATAACATCCCCATTCCTTCCACCTTTCCATTCTTTTACCATGTGTCGCCTTTCCTTCCTCATCCTCTGTGATAACCGACATGGGCCGGAGCACAGAAACGTGGGGCCGACACATTAAAGTGATGCTTTTATGTCGATGTTTTTTCTCCACATTGCACGCAGAGTTGAGGAGGTTCTTTCTCTTGTGAAACTGGATCCTTGTATGTCAAAAACTGGATCCTCAAAGGCCAGACCATGCTGTCTACTGTGTCTTGGCTCAGTTCCTGGAAAGAGCCCAGGTCTCTAAATTTAGACTTTTCCCATGGCTTCGCTCAAGCAGATGTCTTTTCCATGCAATATGTGCAGCGACAGGCCCTGCGACGCTTCTCAGCCATCAGCGGCCCAGAGTTCATCCACAGGGTCCCGGCTAAAGTAACCAAGCTTACGCCACCCCACCCCCAAACGCCATGCAGGAACCCCACCCTGCTCTCTTCAAAGACAGAGTCTCCTCCCCTCTCCCCGACAACCGCTCCTGAGATGGACCACCAGAGAATTTTCTGTTAAACACTGCCAGGAAGTCCCTCATTAATAACACAGCCTCTCTATCTATACCACGAGGTGACTGGTCCCCTCTCACAAACCATGCCTCCGATCACCCAGACACCACTGTCACAAATGGGAAGAGAAGTGCTAAGTCCCAAAGACAGAATTAGAACTCAAGACCCATGTCTCATTAAAACCAACAGAAAAACCAGAGCTCAGTAGGTCAGCCAAACTGCAGATTAAATATACTTCTGCAGAACTCTCTGGAAGGCAGATGCCAAATTCCATACAACCAGCTTAGAAGGTAAACTCTTAGAGCAACAGTCATTTAGGGAATGACATGAACAATGGCAAAGAGGGACTGACGCGTTGCTGTGGCACTGAGAACCGCCACCCAGAACTGACACTAAACCCTTACTTCATGTGGCTCTGTAACGAGGTCTCTTTTATGAAGAGGCATTTGACCCTCCACCTCCAACACAAGTCTATTTTCACTTCCTTTTTCCTCATGACAGTCCTGCAGACTAAGTAGAGAATGGACATCTCTACTCACAGAACAGGCGAGGCAAATAATATAACATTCCAGTTTATAACGATTTCTGACAAGTCTAGAGAAAAGGTTGCAGTGTAGATAAAGCTGTTAGTGGACTATTTTTATATCTCCAAATTATCTTTTTTACCCTTGCGCCTTTCATTATGTAACAACTGCACGATTCAAACGCTGACTGGCACAAACAAATAAAACAGGGGCTCACAAAGACTTCGCTTTGTTTTTCATGGTGTCTGTCCCAGTCAGAGATTCCCTAACCACTTCTGGAGAGCCTTTCTAAGGAACATGTATGAAAGCAAATGGCCTGAAGCATAACCGCTCATTTTTTGCATGACCTTCCTAAATTCTTCAGAGATCTGACTCTCGTCTTCATTTTCCCAGCAGGCACCACACCCACATGAAATCCAGGTTTACGATTCTACAATAAGAACACTTGATTTAAAGGATGTTTCCTCGTTATTTATGCCCTCACAGTGAAGCCTAAACCTTTGTGTTTTCTTTACAGGGTGAGAAAAACAAACCCAAGAAAGGCCCCTTGGCTTCCTACAGAGGACAGATCTGCAGGACCCAATTTTAAAGCTATAGGAAAATTCCAAATTTAGATCCCTGGCTCTTTTGAGCAACTGAGCCAAAACACAGACAGAATGGTTTGGCCTTTCAGAATCCAGTTTCACAGGAGTCAGAATGTCCACCTTGACTGGGATGTGAGTGTGTGCGTGTGTGTGTTTGTGTGCGTGCGTGCTGGGGGTTGGGATTATTAGAGGGCAGGGAAGGAAGTGAACGTGTGTTTGCTGTTCCTCTGGCATCCTCTCCTTTCTCCTTCTGGAAGAGAAAGGATGAGGGGTGTGGGGAACACTGAGGAAAAACCTTCTGCATCAGCCTGGGAGTGATATTTCCACAGGCGTTGGAGGTGGGACCCCAGCAATGGGGCGATCACCAGGCTACCTGTGAGTCTGCCACCTTCAAGGGCTCCCAGAGGCAGGAAGTGGGGGAAATGCGTTCAGTTCAAGACTCCAGGACTTTCCAGAAGGGATCCCCACATATGGCCCATTTCAGTGCCAAGTATGTCAACCAAGTTCCTACTGGGGTGATTTCAAGCAATTAATTCCAAGCTTTCGGTGAAGAAAGACAATGGCGAAATCACCACCGCTTAATTTCTAAAAATCTGCGCTCTCATTTTCCTATTAAAAAACACTTACCAACACAGACACATAGACAGATCACTGTATTTTTAAAAATTACCAGCCTGCCCTGCAAATACAGCCCCTTGATTACTGACTTTTTAGCTGGAATCTCTCATCGCAGTTGATCAGGGCGGAAGCAGCTTAACCCCCACCGCCACCCCCATGTGCATCTACTAGAATCACAGAGTGATTCATCTTCAAAGAGCTGCCTCTGAGCCCTAGGCTTTAGGGAGAAACAGCTCACTGGAAAAAGCTATCACTTTGTGATGACACAGAGCTGATAGGCATCTACAGGCTCATTAAAATGTAAGCCCCTGGATGACAGGAATTGCTTCCGAGGCTGTTTGCTGCCTGTGGTGGCTCTAGTATTTGTCCCTTAATGCTTCACTTCAACAGACTACATTCCGAGTCACGGCTTCCATTCTCAGCCTGGACCTTTCACAAATTTTCTTTTTCAGACTCTTCTTTCACTGAGTACAACTGCCAGCCCCAGATTTCCAAAGCCAGAAAGGATTTCAAATATCTTGTCCCATTATGTGCATGTGTGTGTGTGTGCGTGTGTGTGTGTGTGTCTACATTTAGGGTTTGGAGAACACAATAAATAATCATGTATGATATTCTCCCTTTCACCCATAATTACTTTTCTTTCCCCATCCAGAATACGCCCAGCATATAACACTTATCGCTAATAGTACAGCAGTCCCCCAGTATTCGCGGGGGATATGTTCCAAGCCACCCAATGGATTCTTGAAACTTTGGATAGTACTGAACTCTCTATATAGTTTTTTCCTATACGCATATATTCAGGATAAAGTTTGATTGAAAAATTAGGCACAGGAAGTGATTAACAACTAATAACAAAATAGAACAATTGTAACAACACACTGTAATAAATTATATAAATGGCTTTGGAGCCTAAGGGTGACTTGAACTGTGTCAAGCACTGTGACACCACAGTCGATCTGATAACTTAGACAGTTATAAAGGGACTAACGGTTGGGGAGCGTCTATAGGTGGATACGCTGGACACGCTGGACACAGGAATGATTCATATCCCAGGCAGGGACAGACTGGGACAGCGAGAGATTTCGTCATGCTACTCAGAAAAGCACAGAATTTCAAACTCATAAACTGCTTATTTACGGAATTTTTCGTTTAATAGTTGTGGCCCACGGTTGATCGCAAGTAATCGAAACAACAGCAAATGGGTGGGTGTGGTCATCACCAGTTTTGAAGAGTGATGCACGAGCCCTGGAAACACGCAACCCGGGAGAGACCCCCACTCAGCTTCTCTGCGCTGCCTGGCGTGGTCCACTGACTGACGGAGGAGCAAGAGAGGAGTGAGAAGGCGGGGCCTGAACCAGGTCGGGGCCCACCAGAATCAGGAACCTGGGACACAGGGGAGACATCGGGGTGCGTGCCCATGCCACCTGGGGCTCCTCGGTTATCTGTCCTTCCTTCAAGAAGGGTCATAAACTATAGAGTGAGGTGAGGGGCTATTCTCAGGAAGCCTGAGTCGTAACCCTGAATAAGTCACCTAAGTTTTCTGGCCACGTTGACCTCATCTGTCATTTGGGGATGGCTGGATATATATATTTCAGCTCCTGTGTCCTCTGACTGCCTCAGTTAGGTTTTGATCTGAGTTAGTTTTGATTCTCAGATTAAGACTAAGAAGATTTAACTACGTGGGAACGCAGCTAGACAAGGGTCTTGGGACTGTGCGACGGAATCAAAGTCCAGCTTGATCTGGGTTTGAAGAGAGAGGAAGAAAATGAGAAAAGAGAAGGTCCTGTGTCCTTGCTGGGCCACACTCAGATGTCCAGGGGATCTGTGTGACCAACTCGGGGAAGGTGGTGCCAAGGCCCCCTGCCACCCATGCAGCTGCACCCTTCCTCAAGAATATGCTCTGTGCTGCCTGCCAGGCGCTTCTCTAATAAATGATAGCTTCTCCGTCTTTTCCTCATAGGTAAAAGTTTTAAAACGCTATTAGAAAACCAGGTAGAAACTGAAAGCTCTTCTCCACCACTCTTAAATGCTCTTAAATCCTCTATTCTGGCAGAGAGAGTCCACGTGGAAGTCACGACCTCGTCCTTCCTTATAGTGAGTGCCACCGACACTGTGACTGACTGTGGATGTCCTGACCTCACTCCACTCATTCCATCTTTGAAAAAGACTTTTATCTGACCATCTTGGTTATATACATTTCTGTGCACCTAAACCCTTTTGCTGTGCCCAGTCAAAATTTTACAATCCTGGGTCCCTGGGCCTTTCTCCTCTTCTCTGTATCAAGGACGACCACCTGTTTTCTCCTAACTATGACCTTGCACATCTTATTCTGTAGTCATTCTCCACTGACCCGACCTTCCGTACCTTGACCCCCAGCCCTTCTGCTGCCAGCTCGGTATCACCTCAGCCCAGAGACATCTGAATGAGGCTCACCAGGCCCATTTCCAGGACCGACAGCACCGGCAGTGTGAACCCAAACATCCCAGTGCTCACACGCTCACACACACATACACACACATCCTTATAATGCTCATCGTTTCTATTACATTTAAAACTCAGGCTTTTTAAAAGCACTGTTGGTTCAGTTCCTTCTGGAAAATCCACTTTTTCTCTTCATTCTATCCCTACATCGAACTTGGCAACTGTGATTGATTTCCTAAGATTTCTCATCTTAATTCTGGCCGTGGGGAGTCAGGCACGTGATATGACAGATCAGACACAAAACTCATCAAATGAATTCCCGCGTTAGGACTTTTCGTTTTCGAAGCTTTTCTTTTTTTCCTCTATGTGGCTTTCGGCCTCCACGGTCTGAAAATGTTTTCCTCGTGGGAGGAAAGCCGGTCCACTTCTCAAGCACAGAGAAGAGCTGAGGTTTCCCCATTCCAAGCTGTGCTGGCTCCTGAAGCAGATCGGCATTGTGAGCGGGAATTAAGTCAGGACTGAACAAGATGGGACACGCCAAACCTCCTCCAGGCTTTGAAAAGGTGACCCAGACAGGTTCAGAAGCAGCCTTGCAGGTTTTAGAAAACTCCTAACCGAAGGGAGAGGCCGGGAAGAGGGGAAAAAACAGCTTTTTTATTTTTTTTATTGGTTTCTGAAAAAGTTCTTAACTGGAAGCACTCAGATTTCTAATCTTTGTGGCTTTTGCAAATCAGGAAGCCACAGACTCCTTAATTCAGAGTCCAGCAAGGTAAAATGGATTACACCTTACCTAGAGGCGTTCTGTATAATCAAAGAAAAATGCTTCCTGCCTTTGTACAGAAAATGAAGAGATTTTTCAGAGTTAAAGAAAAGCAATTTAATTATCATTAAACAAGGTTTAACTGCTGTGGGCAATCATCCTCTGTGCGGAAGTATAATTTAACTTAAAAGAAACCACGTGACCCAGCCGCTGCGGCGCCCCGCCCCCCCTTACTGGACAATAAATGGCTGGGAACAGCTCAGTCCAGGTGAGCTGCCCAGGTCATCAGAAACGCATTCCCCAGAAGAGAGACCCCAGGCAGGGGCGGCAAGCCCGCCCCCCCGATCATCCCACTTCTGTACCTGGCTCTTGTCTGCTGCTCTGCAGGGCCCCTGACAGCAGAAGCTCAGGAAACCGCCTTCCTTTCTTGGCCGTGCTACAGGAGGACACACAGATGTCTCCATTTCAGATCCATAAGGGGACATCAGCAGTCACCTGCCCAGCCCACAGGACCTTCTCCCTTCATGCCCAGCTTGCCTTCAGCTTTGCCCATCCTTCCCACAAGCTGGACTGACGCACTCCTGCTAGATGGAGATCCAGGGTTTGACTGTGATTCATGATAGAAAATACCGGTTTTTCATTGTTACGCAAATGAAGCTGGGGTGGGGTTAGGTAAATCCGGATGTGGACACCTAAAAGGAAGGCAAGAATGCACCTCTTCTCCATATATCTCACTTGGCCAAATGGGCTCAGCCCACACATCACTCATTAAAGGAAATTCAAGAAGAATAGAGCAGGAAGAAACTATCTAAAGTTCATCAGCATACATCTGGGCAGTTAATATTCACATGCAGTTTCAGATTTAAAAGAGACAGATCTTAACTTAATTCATATCAATATTTATTTGAGTCTCTATCATCATGAGGTAAAGCCCAAATCGCCACCAGTCTCTCAACACCAGTGTTTAGTAAAATTGCTTCGTCTTGAAAGGCAGTGCAGTGATGCTGAGCATGTTTCATCCTGAAACCCACTCTGCTGGAACTTCTAAAGCTGAATAAAAAAGGGAGCCATGACATACAAATGCTCGAGAGCCTCCCGAAGGACACGCCCCCAGTTCTTGACAGCATGACCTGTGCCACCTACCCCCACCTGACTGGTCTCAGAACAGTCTCTGAAGAAAATACGAAAATACGCCGGTGTGCAAGGGTCGCTCAGGGTCAGAAACCTGGATCTCAAACTCATTCTGATCATCACGAGCTATGAGGCCGACCCAAGCAAGTCATATCAATCCTCTGAGGCTGTTTTCTCAGCTGTCAAAGGAAGGATTTGAGGACGATCTACTGGCCTTTCCAGCATTTCCATAATTTTTCATAATTTTTATAAACAAGCCCAAACTGAACAATGCTCGGTGTCAAAGGTGCTAGTGAGACTTGCACAGTCTACACTGCAGTGTTCAACCAACCTTAGCGGGGTGCAGCCTGAGGGCCAGGCCTGAGCTAGGAGCAGGCGGGAGCTTCTGGGGGGCTCCACGTGGGAGCCGGTAGGTTTGACTATTGATGATATCTTACCTCAAATCGGCAGCCCCCAAACAAATTAAAAATTAGTTGGATTGAAATATAAATTAACGATTTCTTTTTTGAGTTGAGAGCGGATGAAAAGGCAAAGGTTAGATGTATCATAACGTCATTGAAAAAACCCCAATTCAGGGACGATGACATATGTATCTCATTTCAGATACTATTACATCAACTTATACCTTCTATTAGGGTTGAAAGTAAACATTTTAGTAACCTAAAAATGGACACTCTGCATACATGAGACCCCATGAAAGCGTTGAGAATTGGGGAAGAAAAAACAAACTAGAAAAGATGTATCAGGATTCACCTTTGGGTTAATAACTAGCACAGGATTGTGTTTCCAGACACCAGGCCTGGGGCCTTGGTTGGGCAAATCAAAGAGCCTCAGGATTCTGAAAACTACCTGCGCTGGGGGTCTTCAGTGCCCCATGTGGGGTCCTAGAGTGCCAAAGGGCCCTCTGGGGATAGCCAGAGGGAGGAAGGGAGACCAGCTTAGTAGAAGTCCCCCTGCCGTGCCCAAAAGGAGCTTCTGTGTAAAACTAGTGTTTGAATGAAAGCTAAAAATATTCTATCACTCTTCTCCTTTGTGCTAGGTCACCTGGGTCTTACACAGATAAGCCCCTTCCCGCCTCGGGGTCCCGCACTCACCGTTCCTCTTCCACGCTTCACCTGGCTGTGTTCGAGGGAGGAGATGGGCGCATCCTCATGTAACCCCCTTTATTTCCTGCATGGCACGCATCTCAACCTGAAGTCATCTATACATCACTTTTCTCCTCTGCCTCCACCATTAGATTCTGAGCTCTCCAAGGCAACAGCCTGTCAGTCTTGCCCAGTGCCGTATTTCCAGCACCGAGCACTGGACCCATCCACACTAGAGACTCAATTAGTGTGGTATGAAAGAATGGGTAAATGACTGCTAGTTTGTGCTTTCTGAATTCTATGATCACATGTAGCTGTACCATCACCATCTTCATGCTAATTGAAATTACCTCATCCTCCAACTTAATAATTCAAGAACCACTTTCACGTTCTTAATCCTCAAAACTACACTCTGAGGTTTTGTGAGTTGGTGGAAAGCCACTAGCTCTGGACCTGTTTGCCCTGAGTCATCTTGAACTTGTCAACTCCCCTGGCTTTAAAGTCCTTCTACATAAAGCTAGGACGTTCTCCTTAGCAGCTGTCAGGTCCCTCCCACCTTGAAGTACCTATAAATATTTATCACTATGATTGGCAGACACTAATCCTTTCTCACAAAATGTTTTGTGACATATTTCCATTGTACAGTTGATCCCTGAACAAGCTAGGTTTGAACTGTGTGGGTGCACTTACACATGACTTTTTTCTGTAAATATTTCTACTCTTCTTTACAGTTTCCTTAGGAATTTTTTTCTCTAGCTTACTTTATGATAAGAATACAGTATATAATACATATAACACACATTATACATGTTCATTGACTATTCTCAGTAAGGTTTCCAGTCAACAGTAGGCTATTAACAGTTGACTTTTGGAGGTCAGAAGTTATACATGAATTTTCAACTGCACGATGGGTTAGTACTCCAAACCCCCACATTGTTCAAAGGTCAAATGTAGCTGCTTCCATGTATTGAGCATCCGCTACATGCCAGGAATGGAGCTGGTACTTCTTACACTCTGTGTTCCCAACTGCAAACCACCTGGCTGCAGAAATGGCAGCTTCCTTGGATCAGGTGACCTGCCCAAGACCACACAAAGAGTAAGTGGTAGAACCAGTTCGTGAAATTGTGTCTGTCCAACAACAAAGGCAGGACAGTCCCCCCACCTACCTCACCACAGCACCTCACAGAGGCAAGTCTGCAAAAGAAGGTAGCACTAGGGGTAGCTGCGATTGGAGTCAGGCAGGTGAAGAGAGGCAGGTGCGAGATGGGGAGTGGGGGCCTGTGGTGAACCCGAGAACCCGTATCCCCCATATTAATGAGGCAGCTGCTCTATTACAAGTTTTAACAAAGGAATTTGAACCCAGTATTTCCTGATCATAATTCACTTCTCCACTCATAATGTAAAGAATTTGATTTTTATGTTAAAACTGATTCTTCAAAGTTTTGGTGGCTTATCAAAATCTGGAGAAGCCTTTGTGCAGGCCTTTCTGAAAAACCTGGCCTCAAGCCTGGCGGCCCTGAAAAGGGAAAGTATTCTGAAAGTTGCCCTACCTGTCTCTTCAAGCCAGAGAGAACTTTTGCAACCACATGTAAAAAATGCTGGCAATGAAAGTGAGAAGGTGCGTGTTCTTGACAAAGGCATTTTATGAACCGAGGTCTGTAAACCACCAAGTATCCCTCCCCTGGGGTGACTTCGAAAGGTCTGCTCACAGAGTGCAGGTTCCCGCATGGGGGAGTTTGGCCGAGGCACTCAGCTTTCCTCCTCTAAAGCCAGGAAGACTGAGGCTTAATAAACGCATTCCTGACAAGCCAGCTCCAGACTTGACTTCAGAGGGACCGCAAACAAGTAGCAAAACCAACTGCTGTTCCAACCTTTTCAGCTTCTTCAGGTCTACCCTTTGGGGTGACCGCGAAATGGCAAAAACAGTAAGCGTTGTAAAAGAGAGCGTGAGGCTACAGACGCAAGAAGTAAATCGTTCCCTGAAGGACTAAATGGCTTGGAAACCCACTTTCGTAAAATGAACAAGTTTTCATAGCAAACGCCTTATGGATCCCACGAAAATGCCCAGGCTCGTGTCGGCACTGCTGGGTTCAAATCCCTCCATGGCCCAAAGAATCGAGTCTGTAGATGCTTCTGAGCCTTGGTATTCCTGTTTATACGGATCCATTTGTAGGATTTTTTTAGAGGATTGTATGAGAAAATTTGTATGAAAGTTTCCGGCATATAGTAAGTAGTAATACTTGTGGGCATTCTAGGACTTATTGGCAGTGGCTTGAATGCACACAGGGAAATTTATTGTATTGCATTGGCACGCATTAAAGCATTTGAGAGTTGGATTTAAATGTCTTAAAAGCCAGTGGTACTTAATATTAGGAGGAAACATAACTAACTGTATTTACTCCACGATATGGGAAGCTTGGTGCACTCTTCCAAAGATACAGAAAAAGTTCAATTAGGCTTAAACTGGACCTGCCACCACTGTGAGACCTATGGTAATTAGGTCTCTTTAATGGAATTGCATACATTATGGCCTTCCTTGTTTTTCACATCACCGTCACCATTCTACCCTTTTTTCTCTAAGCATAGTTATTCTTCATTATTTTTTAGGTTTACCAACCAATGTCAGGCGTATGTTTATATGCAAAATATCACATTCAGAGCCATTTATTTTATATTTGTTCCCTTTTGCAAATATTTGCAATTAGCTACAGAACTGAGATATTTTATGAAGTAGAAAAACAATGTATCTGAGAAAAATGTGACATTTCGAAAGTAGCTTTCAAGAAGGAGAAAGAAAAATCTAATAACAGTGAAGACATGTGCTGATTTGTACAAAAAGGACATATATATCGAATCTACTATACCTGTGGTTTTAATGCATTCCATGCATCTAAATTTAAGACAAGTTGGGGTTTAAAGTAATGTCTGAAGCTTTCCTCAGTGATTCTGGAGTATAAAAAGTATTGTCTCTTTTTCTTTCAAAAGGCATCCTATGATTCTATTCTTGTCTTGTAAAAGTCTTTTCAAATCAAAATATTCTGTATATTAAAAGTTTTTTTTTTTAATTTAGGACACTGAACCATAATTATGTAGTTATAGACTTAACATGAAGGCCTAAGAACACTTTCTGCAGAACTGATCCCCAGGAACTTGGCGAGGGGTGAGACGTAGTTATAAACTTGAAGTGAAATGTTTTATACAATGAGTGAGGAGATGGCCTGACTTGGGAAAGTGAATTTACTGCTTTTGTTGAAAACTTCAGGCAGCTTAAACAGAGTTTAATCCAAGCACACCAGATGTCAGAGCCCAAAACAGCATTTATTTAGAAGAGTGGAATCCTGACTGGAATAAATGCTTTTAAGGAAGATCCTGGGACTGAGCATCCAGTGGCTGGGGCTGAGACTACTCACATTATTAGAAGTAACGCTCCTGTAAGGAAGGAAAAAAAGAGGATCCCTTCCTTTTTCAAGTGATAACTACATCGAAGCACAAATATGCTCCTGTGTTGGTATGTGAGATGGAGAAAGTCACATTCCCAGCCTACCTGGAAGAACACAAGTTACATTCTAAGACAACTGTTTTTGTTGTAAACTAGTTTCTAAAATGTACAGTATTATACGCATATGATAAAAAATATAAACAGTACAGAGGTCCAGAAGTTAACAATAAAAGCTTCTCTCCTCACGAGCCCACTAGTCCTCTCTGATTTATTAGACATCATTCTAGGACTTTTTAATATATAGATTAGTACACAGATTACGCTATCTATGCTGCTCTGTAAATTGTATTATTTATTTAATATAACTTGGCCTTGTGTTCGTACCTGCACATAGGGTGTGTTTCATACAGTGCCATGACTGCCGTGAACTATAATCCCAGAATGTGCTGTAACACACTCTCAAACAGTCATGGTGACAGAATAAATTGGTTAAGACTTTTTGAGAGAAATTGGTCAATACCTCTCAACACTAGTAATCCTAGTAAACTAGGAATAATAAGCTAGTAATCTGACATCTAGGAATTTGTCCTTCAGATGCGCTGACACATGTACTGATTTGCAGGAGGTCATCAGAGTACTGCTCAGAATGGAGAGGAAAAAGAAGCGATCGAAACAGCAATTAAGAGGGGTCAAGTTAATATATTAGGGGATCACTGCTGTAATTGCTCTGAAGGGAGACGTTTCAAGTCAGAGTCTGTGCCATTCTCACCAGCACAAACACAGACACGTAGACACACACACAGGCACATGTGCACACGCACTCCACAAAGAGGAAACTGAAAACTATCCTTTATGAGAGAATTCTCTGGAGTCGCTTTCCCCTGCAATCTTAAAACTTCGCCTGGGAAAGAATCCAAATAAAGTGACGGTGAACGGTGAAGAGAGCCCATGCGACTTTTCCTTGAGCAAAATTCAAACTGATGATTTTTTCAAAAATTGTCCCTCTGGAAGAACAGGCTGAATGATGGTGGCGGCACATTGACCTTACTAATGACAGTATGATCAAGTGAGTTGACATCCACGTGACATTCTGAGAGGTGTTTACAAACATTCTTAGTGACAAAGACTGATAATGTCCATTCCCGTCTCTGTTTTCTCGGGCATTCCAAAACACGTGTGAGGCAGAGGCTCGCTCTGCTTCTGCGTGGCAAGTAGTAAGGCCAAAGAAAGCCCTATCCGAACGGTTTACAGTGCCACCGGGCAGACGACTAACGTCTGGGAGGGGGTCTTTGCTCCCTCCTTCTTGTGCCATCGGGCAGGGAGGGCCCACAGCTCTGAGGACAGCCCCGCCATCAGGCTTGTGGGGGCCAACGCGATCACCCGCATTTACTAACTTAGTAAAACCATGTTCGGGAGACACCATTATCACCTGTTGCTTAATTATGAGCAAAGGGACAGGAGTGAAAGGGAAAGATACAGAGAAATGGCACATGGGTGAGAAATGGAACCACCACACAGGATACTAGGGCTGTGAGAGGCCACAAAAGCTATCGCCTGCCTTTCCTGGGGACTGACTGTACTCATGGCCCCACATAAAATCTGCTGTACACATGGCTTTCTGTCAGATCGTGACAGAATTTCTCCAAATGTGTATATTTTACATTTGCACTTGTCATTCATACAAATAAATAGATCAAAATTATTTCCGCTGCCTTAAGTCTGTTGTATGATGCAAAAGCAAGACACCCCCTGGCATTAGGATACAGCTCACCCCGGTCTCCATCCTGGTCCCTAACTAAGGTTGCCCTGCATTCCACTCTTTCCGCCACAGCCTCCAGTTGCCCCGATATCACAGCTGTCATTGTGAACCCAGGAGAACCTGTCATTTTGGTTTTATAGGGGGCTAGCAGATTCAGTAACCTCAGAATCCTGCCTCCCTTGATATTACTCCCCCAGGAAAAACAAAAATCCCTCTCCCTATATTTTCTTTTATCACTAGTGACAAGTTAAACGCAAAAGCTGGGAAGTTGACAAGAAGATCATTGATATTGGAAAAACTTCTCAAGAAATCCCACCTTGAAGTACAACATGGTCAACATTCATAGGTAGAGCCGAGTCGTGGGTGGTATATCATGATTCACAGTAAAAACAGGTCCCCAACACAGGTCACCTGAGGAATTTTCGCTTCGACTAAGTTACATTTTTAACTGCTTAAAAAAAGGCTGAGGAAAGAAAGGCGCTGGGCAAGCTCAACTGCTGGAGGAGGAAAGCCCGTCCTCTCCCCACCTGCTCTTCCCTTCAGAGGCCACACGTCTGAGGAGAACAATGTTGTCTGGAACGACACCATTTGTCACGATGACTTTTTTTTTTTTTTTGGAAATAGATTTTTGCAAACTACTCCCCATCAGCTTCAAAACAGGAGTGTTTCCGATCCAGATAAATTGATAAATAGCAATAAGGCCCTGAGCTGTAAAAAGCTTCTAGAAACCACTTCTTTCCCACTCGGAAGAACTCTATGCACAGCTTGTCCAGGAGGAAGTGATAATTCCAGTTCCTCAACTGAAAGATTTCAGTGCCTTTCTTCCTGAAGAAACCATTCCCATGGAAATTCCCAAAAGTTTTTAACAGGGAAAAATGTAATATTTACAGATCATGAATTCCGTTACTAAGAGGCTTTTTAAATTTGGATGCTACATTTTGTTTGAAACAGGAAGAGACCCACACATATTCTTCAATGGAAAACCTTTGCTACTAGTTAGTAATGGAGGCAAGATTCGAACCCGGACACACTTGCCCTTGAATCACTGCGCCTAGAGCATCTAACCCAACAGACCTTCACTAAACCCTGCTAGGCGCCAAGCCAGCTTCTAGATGCAATCACTGCTTATTAATCAGCAGATAATCTCTGAATCATACGACAATTAAAGGTAATAAAAAGCTTTAATGCATTTCTAAAACAGGGTCTGTGGGTACCGAAAAAAACGTATAAGAATATTATTCATTAGTGAGTCTGAACCTATTCGGAATTTTGCATCCTATGGCTATTTGATCTCATGACTTCTTTTCTACTTTAAACTTGCTGCTTTGTAATTCATATTTGAAACTGAAATTTTGAATGGAATAAACATTTGCCTTCAGACTCATAGATCTTACCCTTGAGATAGCCAGACCTTGTCCCAGTGTCCCAAACCAGGGTCGAGAACTATGATTCCCACCGCAGCCTGATGCCATTTATATCATCACATTCGATTAATTTATACAGAATGAGTTTGGCCTCAGCAGCTCAGAATTCAGAACGCCTTTAGAATCCTAGTCAGCGAGGCTCCCCAATACTCCTGCTAAGAGCCTTCTTCCTGGAGTGTGGAATCTGAACAATTCTGAACAGTCTGATGTGGAAAACTTGCACAAATTGAAAAAGTCGTTAGGAAAATCTTGGAACTAATAAAGTGTTTTTCTCTGGCTAGAAACACTGCTGCTAAAAATAACACAATGAAAAACATATTTGTCTCATATACAACGGACGTAGAATATAATTATGGGCTGTTTAGGTCTGGGCTGTAGACAAGGAGGGAGGTGCCAAAGTCTGGGATACAAAAGGAGAGAAGGCAGTATGTCCGTCGGTTTCCTGGGGCGGTTCCCACGGCCCTGGGCGACCGGTTTCCTGCTCAGGATACCTGTCCTGCAAAACCCGCCTCTTCTCGCAGGACCAAGAAACAGCAGAGGCAGATGAGAGTTAAAACTGTAAGTCTGGCAAAGTAACTTGAGCTCCTATCAATAGGCGCCAGCAAAAAGAAAATTAATCCTACTTCTGTAGCTTATCTAGAAAAAAGTGTCACAGACGTAATTAATGTAAAACCACGAATACCCTAGCTCCTTTGACACGCTTAACATTTTTGTATTTTAATTAATTTATAGAAATAATTGTTGCTGCTGGGAGTTATTTCAATAACACACTGATTTTTTTCAAGACCCCTAAAATGAGGGGAAAAATAATAGCAGGAAATATAGAAGGACAGTGTATAGTGTTGTGTATTTCAGTATCTCTTTGAACCACTGTTTCTCCACCTGTAAAGGGGGAATAAAAAAATTCTGCTAATATTACTAGGCTGTTGCGATAAGATAAAGGATGTGAAAACACGTTATGAACAGCCCAGTGCCACATGACTAGCAAATTTAAAAAATCGCTAACTCGTAAAACATGAATGTTGAGATCTGTGCTACAAAGATTTTGTCATTTAATTTTCACAATGCTCTATTATCTCCACTATCTGATGGAGGAGAAAACCAAGGCTTAAGGACATTCATTTACTTTCCCAAAGTTATACAGGTAGCAAGTAGGTAAGTGGTGAAGCCGTGACTCAAAACCCCAGCGTTCTGATGTTAGGGGCAGGTAGCTCTTTGTCACTCAACTGTTCTGCAATCGCCATGGTAACACAACAATCTGAGTATCAGTTCGGCGCTAAATCCACATTATCCGACTGCAGATTTCAGGAGGTTCGCATTCTCACACATTAAACAGCTTTAAAAATATATTAATGCCTGCCCGTTTGCTCCTAGACAGTTTTGGTTTCAAAAGCCCAAATTACTATTTATAGGTATCTTTAAATTATTCTTAACTCTGTGCTTTAAACTTACGTAGCGCATATGAAAGAAGCAAATATGCTTTTCATCTTTTTAAGTTTGGCGAGCCTAACTACTCACATCACAGCCTGATGTCCCCAAACTAACCCCTTTAAGTCAACTTTGCAGGTCTACAGCTACCTTTAGTGATTTTTATCACATCCATATCTCCGGCAAGACTGTTTACTCAGTCTCGCTAGTAACTGATGCAAACAGAAAACCATATCATCAAAGCGAGGTTCCCTTTCTAAGGCCTGGTTTAAAAACTACCTTTATCAACCACTGCTCCCATCCTAGAAGCCTTTATCGGCCTTCTTAGAATTTACAAGTTCTGCTTCCCTAAAGTCCACAAACTCTCATATCTCAAATGGGATATTTTTCTAGTCTTGTAAAATGCCTGAGAAAAGTATACAGACACAGACACCAAAAAAGTGCAATGGCCATAAACTTGACTGTCTTGGTAATATTCCGTGGGTTTTATTTTTGGCATTTTCGAACTTGAAAACACAGAAATACATGTAGTCTCAATTCAGGTCTGTTCTAAGAGTTTAAAAAAACAACAACAACATCTGGGAATAATCCACAAATGCATATAGTATCTCCAGTCTCAGACTGTCCTTTTAACCCTTACCTACGGCATTTTATAGCATTAAAAACAGGGCATAATCAGCAGAATACATAATGTGCCACTTGTTTTTCAGTTCTATTGAAAAAAATCTCATTTCATTCAATAAAAAAGCCCTGACGAAAACAGCCCTGTAGCACGAACATTCTGTGTGCAAAAGCTGTGCTTATTGATTCAGTTCTTCCTGCCAAGAGAACAATGCAGAAAAACAAACCTCAGTGTTCCAAATAATTTTTGGCAATAACTTGGAAGAAAAAAAATGCATATTTACCTGTACTCAGAGCTCCACAGGTGAGGCAGAAGTTAAACTAGAAAATCAAATTCCTCTTCTGCAAGTTTTCGTCTCTAATGAACTCCAGGGTCATCCGTCCAGGCTGTCAGGTAAATTGCCCCCTCCATGTCTCTCTCCCGTTTTCTTTTGCCGTTTTTTTCCCAGTGAAACTCTTTGTCATTTGCATAAAACCTACTCCTAGCCTATAGGACTTTCTGAGTAGCTACTTGTTAAATTGGCTGTCTTGACATGCTCTTTCAAGCATGACATCATAAATCTCCATGGAAACCCTAACCCCACCTGTCTACTTGCCAACATTACCTGTCAGGCGAAGACTTAAACAATCGTCTGAAATTGTTCATTAATGAAACCTTTTTAGGGGCTTTAGATCTCTGCACAGTATAATTTGTGCTGCTGGCAAAAATTTAGCCAAGAATGATGGCTTCATTTTCAAAGCCTGAGCTGTTTTGCAGAAAACAATGAACAAAATTATAGGCGTTCGTTAATGTGCCCCTCCCTGTCTAACAATGCACTTAATCGGTTGAAGAAAAACCTACAGTGGCACATGCGCCTCTCTCTGAAGGATAAAGTTACTTTGAAAAGGTAGGTTTTGAAAAACCTTCCATCGATACTTCTAAGGCTTTCCACTCAGCTCTCCAGAAACCCCCTTCCTACTTTTTACCAGCAAAACTTGCAAAACAGGTTCCTTGATGGAATGTGTGTGTTTGAGCCAGCGCACTCACACACACATTTTCTCTTGTACAGGTGGTAGAAGGTGTTGAGAAGTTTTTTTAACTCTTTCCTAACATACTCGCATCTTTTCTAAGTTTGTCCTTGCTTGCACATGTTACCAGAATAACATCGAAATCGATGTTCTTGGCTTTTCTTGGGAATAGGTCAACAGGCTCTCTAAGATAGTCAATCTTTCTTTCATTCATTCTCTTCTCACTGGACCCCTGATGCTTGCATAAAGCTTTGGACGAATTTCTGCCGAATTTGTTCCCAACCCTTCTTGGCGACACTGGGTTCAGCACTCTTTCCCCTCACCTTTAAATTTACTGCAAACGCACCTCACTCCCAAGTCCAAGACGGCTGACCCTGAGCTACCAGAAAGGTTTGAATGAGAATTCCTCCAAACCCATGAGTGTATAATGATGTTATTGAAGAGCTGTCAAAAGCTGTAGCAGGAAGTTCTTCGGTGGAACTGAGCGGGGAGCTGGGAAACACCTGATAGCCTCCATCGGAATCTGCCAAAACATGGCAGTCTCGGAAGCAGTAGTAGCTGAGAGTGCAGCCGCTTTAACTTGCCACGGATTCTGCTGCAAAGTGCAACAGGCTCGGTGTCATCTGTCCCCAGAGGTCAGATAGCAAAGATTAACTCCACGCTTTGCTGAGTCTACCCAGGTGTGTGCCGAGAGAGCGACCAGAGGTAAAAGCTCAGAGAGGCTATTTCCATAGAAGGAATTGTAAATGCTGTGGGTTCCCCCCTCTGACTGTTCTGGGAGTTCTGCATTGCCATAGCTCACGGTCAAGAGATGGGACATTACCCTCCAAGAGAACCAAGAACAAGCCTGGTTTAATATAGCAGGCCGAGTTGGAACACTCCTCAGAGGCAAGACTATTGTCAGAGATTCAATTACCATCTCTGTGAGATGAAAATACACCCAGATGAAGCCCACGCTTGTGCTTTACCCAGTGGGGCACAAACACAACGTGAAACAAACAAAAACAAGATATAACCAGATCCAGGCTTTTATACAGTGAAATCCAAAGATGGGTTATTCGATTACAGTTATTCTTCAAAGTTTCATTAGAGAGAGGAGCATGCAAAAGTTGATTCAGCAGTCACAGCGGTTATCGATTATGCCAAATCTTCCCTTTGGGTTACTGAGGAGATTACAATATCTCGGAGTTTACTGACTGGATTCAAGCTTGGAAAAGAGAGTGAGAAGTCAGAATCTAAAGTCAGACAAATGCAGATCGTCACAGAAATAACTCAGATGTGAAAGCAACCTGATTAACCCACCCATAAGCAGTCAGGCAGAGGTCAAGATTACAGAAGAATTTGTGACCAACGACGACCTCACTATGGTGATGTGAGAATGCTGAAATATTTAGAGTGGGGAAAGTTTTAGACAACAACAATCTCGGCAATAAATCAACACGTGGGGGGGCAGGGCTGGGCAGAAATGCCAGGGCTTGTTTAGAGATGACCAGTCCAGTAATGATTTTTCCTAAGGTTCTCAAATGAAAACATCAAGCGAGACTACACTTTCATAGCATCGTGATTGCCTGATAGGTACTGAGCACCATGCTAACCAGGTCCAAGCTCAATAAATGCATGTAGATGGGCTATTTTCTACATTTAGCAATGGCAGAAGAATCTATGTCTGACTTGGATAGCGAATAAGATTCTTTCTCTTAAAGAACAGGTGCTGTAGGCGTAAAAAAAAATAAAATAAAAAATAAAGGATTATAAACTGACAAGGTCCTTGCAATCTGTGAGGTTGCAAGGGTTGCCCCACCTAAAAATTTTTTTTTTCATTAAAAAGATTCTTTCTCTTGAATTTGTTTATCAAACCTATTTTATAAAAGACTTAGAAAACTGCTCACTGAAAAAATCCATGAAAATATAAGAACACAAATAACTGGTGAAAGAGGTTGGAATTAACCATTTATGGCCTGAATTTTTGTTTCTTAAAAACCAAGAATTGGAAGTCGTCACATAGAAAAAACTACTTCGAGTAAGAAAAAATAATACTTTCATAATTAAAATAACCAATTCTTATCTCATTTAAGCCAACAATAGTATGATGCAAGAATGATTAGCATCCCCCATGTTACAGAGGGAGAAAGTAAGCCTCACAGAGGTTAGGTAATTTGCGGAAGTTTACACTGGCTACTAAGTGTTGGAGTTGCAGTGTGAACCCAGGCAGACCCAAGATTTGAACCCAAAATGTGTGTGCTTAACCAGTAGGCACTCCGATCCCTAGTTTAACAAAACTGCTCATCACTGGAGATACTACAGTCTTAAGTAAACTAAGCCATGCTGGAAGGATATATTTAGTAGACTAACCTGAAAGTACACATTGGATTGTGAAGGGTAAACAGATCTCCTTCCTGCAGATCCTCCCAGACATACCAGGTCAACAGACGGGATGGGTCTGGAATAGTCCACACCTGAATGGTCCACCAGCACAGTAGGGACAGTAGAGTCGTGGTATTTAGCTGTAGGCTGTACAGAGGCCCATAAGGACCATACAGAGTAGGATTAACACATTACGACTCATAACCCCAGGGCAAACAGACCACCAGGATGAAGAGAAAGCTAAAGAAACAGCAGACACTCAAGAAACGTCTACAACCTGAAGTTCTGGTCTAAAGAAAAACTGACAAACATTGAAAAGAAAAAAAAAAGTTTACATTTTATATGTCAAGAAAACACTATACGTATCAACAAAAGAATGAGGATACCTAGATTTCTGAGTGAATAAAGGAAACCAACTGCAGTAATTAATTCCCTAATGCTAAGTCCTTGAATTTTGGCTCTGTTTTGTTTGTACTTGTAGTTCCCTTTAGAAATTAGCCATTTAATCAACTTTTTCTACGGTGCTGAGGTAATGGTTAATTTTATGAGTCAACTTGGCTAGGCTATGGTGCCCAGCTCTCTGGCCAAACACCAGTGTGTGTGTTGCTGTGAACGTATGTTTTTGATGGGATAAACATTTAAATCAGCCGACTCTGAGTCAAGCAGATGACGCTCCATACTGTGGCTGAGCCTCATTCGATCAGTTGAAGGCCTTCAGAGCAAAGACTTAAGAGTTCCCAAAGAAAGAATTCTGCCTCACCTCAAGAGAGTAACAGAGAAACCCTGCCCAAATTTCCGGCCTGCAAGTCTTGGAGTCGAGGCCACAACATCGACCTCACCTGAATTTCCAGTCTGCCGGCCCACTCTGCAAATTTCAGACTTACCAGTCCCTACAATTGGGTGAGCCAATTTCTTAAATCGATCAGTTCTCATTCTCTCTCTTTCTCTCTCTCTTTTCTCTTGTTCTTGCACTCTCTCTAACCTACCGGTTCTGTTTCTCTGGAGAACCCTGACTAGTAGAGCAGATCATGCCAATATGTATCCATTCAGTCTAGTTTTCTGGCTTAGTTCCGGTCATCTTCTACCTACAGTTTTCCAAAAGTCATTCCACTTGGGGTACCTACTGTCATTTCAAATACCCCTTGTCAAGATGGAAATTCAAGTAACTGTTTAGTATTTCTTGAGCATGACTATATTTCATAAAGAACAGACATATTTGCTGTCAAATTAAGATGGCGAAATAGAATCAAGTTCACTGGTTTTGACATTAGATATCAATGGACTGAATTCTCCCATTAAAAAACAAAGCCTAATAGATTGGGCTACAAACGCAAAACCAAGTTGCATGTAGTTCCTTATAAATATACTCACCATTAATAAAGAAAAGTTGAAAATAGATGGGTAAGATGTACTAGATAAATGCAATCAAAAGCGAGTGAGAATACTAATCTTAAGAAAAGTTAACAAACACTAACCAGAATAAAGAGGTCATTTCGTAATGCAAAAAGACATAATTCATAATTCATGATGGTCATCATAAATTGTTTGCAACAAACAACAAAGCAACTAAAACCCTGTAAAGCAAAAGATCTGAGGAATGCAAGAACAGGATAAAAAATAAAATTATAAGGAGAGACTTTTTTATACTTTGTATAAAACTGAACAACACAAGAAAAATAAAATAAGGACTGAGAAGAAATGAGTGATACAAACAAACCCGATGTGTATCTATATGTCTGTAGATATATGTGGGAGGGGATGTGCGAGTGTGTGCGCCGCCCACGTATGTGTCTATATGATATAAAACCGATAATTTTTCATGAATGTTTATGCAACACTTACAGACATCGATTGTGTATTTGACTATTCAAAAAAAAATTAAAACAAATCCTTAAATTTAAAAGTAAGAATTATACTGACTGCATTCTCTGATCACATCCAATAAAATTATATATACGTAATCTCAACTACCTGAAAATGAAATATTCCTGGGCAACCCTTAAATCAAAAAAAAATTCAAAATTAAAATCTTCAACTTTCTTAAAAGCAATGACACAGGAAATATTTTATACAAAACCGAAGGGCACAGCCCAAAATGGTGTCAGTAACTGTACGCAATAACTACTAAAAATAAATCAATTTACTACTCATTTTAAGAAATTATAAAACAACGCAGATAATTTTAAAAACTAAGAAAAAGCAATTAGCTAGATGAAAGCAAACGATCTGAAAAAGTAAATGCGAACTGCTTCTTTGAAAAACTTAATAAAAAAACATAAACCCGAGAGAGTGTAAAAAAGACGTTTGCTCTCTAGAAGCTTATATGGGCACTATACTTCTTGGTACTTAACTAGAACTAAAACAGATGTTGTATGGAGTAACTAGGGGAAAAAATAATGGAAATGAGACAGGTACACACTGGACTTGGAAATGCAGGGTTCTCTCACTTTTAATATTCAGCACAGAATGTCCTGAGGGTCCAGTTGAAATGTTTAAACCCAAAAGAGAAAGAAAGAAAAAACAAAGGAAGGGGGAAGGAGAAATAGAGGGAAGATGAAGGACCCAAAAGAGAAAATCAGTCAACGGTCATGGCAGCGCACACAGCCATTCCTGTCTCAGGCACAGCCACTCTCCACAGCCCCTCGTCCGCCCGCTCTCCCTTCAGCACCTTGGTGCTGTGTGAGTAGATCTGTTGACTGCCCCGCGGTGATCTCAGTAAGTACCCTTGAAGCAAAGTCCTTGCGCATTCCATTAATCCGGAAATACCTCGGTGCAAGCATAACAGGATGCGAAGCCTCTTAACTTGCTGTGCCTTGCACCCCACTCCACACTTTGTCAAAACCAATGCCTCATTTCAAAGCTCCACCCAATCGTCCCACAGCAATGCATACTGCTCACAGTTGACCCTCACATAGGCGCAGGGTTTGTTTGCAGCAAATCCCTTGAAAATCTGGATTAGGGGAAACGAAAGAAGAAAGGGCAGGCTTGGTGAGACAAAGACATTGATGAAAATGCAAAACGAGATGGGCGCTAAAGCGAGGCTCCCAGAGGACAAATCCCAGAGCGTTTTAAAAGGAAGACACCACAGAGTTTGGTCGAAAAGTCCACTGAGCTGCAGACCAGATTTTTTCTCCCCAATTCCATCCCCATCAGCAGATGCCATGAGTTAACTAGCACTGTGGTGTCCTCTTCCGCCTCTTCATGGTGGTGACTAATCTTACTTCAGTAGTATAGTCCATCAGTAGTTCACACAATATGGACACATGGCACAGAGAGCTCAGTGACTTGCTCAGGGTCCCAGCCCAGGTAGGCACAGAGCCAGAACCAGAATCCAGATCCTGGGGTGTTCTGCCGGGGGTTCCTGCCTTTTCTGCCACACCTGTTGCAGTCCTTCAGACCTTCATCCTTCTGCAACCAGTCACTGTGTCCTTCTCACTTTTCTTTTGAAATTATGATGTGTCCTCCTTCAATTGTGGCTGAGCTCCATTTCTGCAGCCACTACCTTTGGTCTTATCCCTGCGTCCCAGACACCACACCGTTCCCAGGCCAGCAGCCAGGCTTTTCACATAGCTCCTCCTACCTAGCACTGAAAAGCTAACCTGTAAACTTCGCTTTATTCCACCTCTGCACTCAAAGCTACAAAGGTGCCCTGAGTCTATCAGGCTACACTTTCTGCTTGACTTTCAAGATCTGATACAACCTCACCTTCCTTTACTTGAATCGACTGACTTTCCACTTCTCCAAATGACACTCTGCTTCTCTGAGACCAGCCTACCTGTTAATTCGCAAGGGAGCTATCTTCATTTTTGTCTCATTGTTCTCTGCTGTCCCTCTTTTTCCAGCTGAATGACTCTAAGCCTTCATTCTATTCATTCGAATCATAATTTGTCAATATTCTTGCCATAGGTATTTGCTGAATGCCTACTATGCACCAGGTATTGAGGAAACAGAGATAATTAGAACAAGTCTCCCTCTTTCCAAGGGACTCGGTTCAAATTTTGAAATCTTTCCTTTCTGCTCTCCACTGCTCTGAACTCCAGCAAGCTTCTGAGGTACATACCACCATTTTCTAATGTGTCTGATAACACATGAGTCCCCCAAACAATATCCTGTGTTCAAATAGGTTTGGGAAACACTGCATATTTCATTCCTTACCCACCTACTCCCAAATCTCCACCTGAGGTTCACAATGCCTTTTAACATGGTAAAAGATCTGATCAGTCCTGCGAAGCAGAAATTCATTTAACTTGGGTTAACCAAGAAATGTTCCCAAATTAGAAACTTTCTCCCTATTCCCCAAATAGCCATTCACAGCCTGGGGATCTAGGATTCTGCAGGACATGCTGTTACAAAATTCTGGTCTAGATCACTGTAATTTAGAATACATCCTGTTTCATGCTGCACTAACGTACTGAATTTGACTCCCCAAGTGGAATGTCTTCCCCTTAATGAGAAGAGTTTTAGCAAGCAGTCAACAGCTGTTACAGTGGAGACATAGTAGCACATACAATCTTTACCACCATGGTACTGCCTGTCTCATTTCTACTAAGAAAACACGTCTGGGGAATGGACTGACTTGCCTACAATCACACAGCTGAGTGTCCCAGCAAGTATAAATTCAGTTATATCAAACCCTAAAGTTACTACCCCTCCCAATAGAGGGAGGTACCCTTGACAGGGTGGGTATTTCATACTCCACCC
>NW_011888961.1:2094985-2098673 GCF_000151845.1 Pteropus vampyrus
GATGTCTTAATTGCCAAGTTGTTTTCCCTTAAAGTTTAGGTAAGAAATCACTCTAAATGCATATTCGGTCATTACCTCAAAAGCTAAAACGTTTCTGCTACTAAGCATGGCTGTTCTCCTACCATTCTCCCCTTTGGATTAGAATAAATTAATAGCTCTAAAGAGAAAATTCTCATCTGGTCTATTTCCTTTACTATAATTTATAAACTTTTTATTTCTGCATTTATTTATTTATTTATAAAACTTAGATAATTTTTCAAAACCTACTCCTTCTACAACACTAGCCCTTTATCCAGATATTCGCCATGACCTAACCCCTCCACTCCATAGTGAATGGTCTATGCTCCTAGTGCATCTTCGGTTCCATTAGCCTCGCCCTCCGGGCCCTGCGAGTGTGCGAGTGTGTGTGTGTGTGTGTGTGTACCCATCTATCCATGAGTACAGATGCACATTTGTGAATTTCCAACACTTTTACATATATAAGTTGATTAGGATTAAGACAAATGTGATAGACAAAAACCTGATTAATTTGTTTTTTTTGCATACGTGACAGAGGGACTACGTCTATCCCCCAAGGTATAAACTGACACCCTGAGAACAACAGCCTGAGGAGTAATCCAGTGAGAGGAGTTCTGCTACGATGCCATTAAAGTCATCAAAAATAAGTCATAGAGATGCCATTACACAAAGATATAAACACATGTTAATATATCTATGTTATATATAAATGTGCTTGATGCTATTATACACACAGGTCTAAAGTGCTACGAACAATAAAGTTGATAAAAGCATGAATTATATTTGGGAGAGTTGATATAAGTACATGGGGGTGGGGAGGTCCTTCTTAAACTAGATTCCACAGCTAAGATCTGGATAAACCAAACACCCCAGCAGGTGTAGAACCAAGCGCTACGATGAAGGAAAGTGACATATGCCACTTCCGGGCCAACATATTTAAGAGCCTGTGCACAATCCACTAGCTCTCCTTCTCTGTCATGTGACTTGTAATCCATGTGTTAACATGTTAAGATGGCATCATTACAAAATGGAAGCAGCCCGAATCACTAAGTCATTGCAAAGACATCTTCTTCAGAAAACCGTCTAAACAGACTTTGTATGTGTGAGAAATAAAACATTTTGGTATCATACCACATACACAGACACACAAAAATAAATCCCACAGGGTTTATTTGTTATGCAGCATAATTAAGACTATCCTGATTAACATATCAATCTCCTATTGGCTTCTTTCTGATTATAACTCACATTTGGATGGAGCCAGCTAGCTACTGAAAACTGGCATGCAGAAGGGAGGAGCCAGCAACAGCAGCCTGCACCCTCTTCTCTGGTCTGTGACATCAAATGCCCTTTCCACAAAAATATGTCACTTGCTTTGCCCTAAAAGTATGTCACCCATCCCTTCGGTCTGTGGCATTCAACGTTGGTGAGGTGCAGAGCGAAGCCCTTTAAGTCACAGGCTTTGTGACTGGATGTGCTATGACCTGGCAACGCAGCCTCCTCTCTTAACCCAGCTTTTCATCCAGAAAGCTTCGTCTACTGAAGGTGAAGTTAGGATCATAGAAATTGTTGGTGGAACATTCCTTCTTTAACTCGACTTTTCTTTCTACAGTCTATGCACACCGGGTCTCCACTAGACACTCGCTAGTCTCCCAAAGCCATTCCATGGGTCCTGATCATTTCCTTGTTTTGTTCAAGATGGAGGGTCCTCCCGCCCCGCCCCTTTCTCTTTCCATTGCTAATACCCTTAATTATTTTCAGCGCGTTTTGAGAGAACTGGAGTAAAAGTGCCATTATTCTACCAACTTAAAGTAGTGTTTGCTTCTTAAGATCTGGTCTTCGGTTTCGAATGCAGTTAAGACTTCTCTTGCTCTGTTTTTAACTGTGTCATTTTCCATAATTCTTGAAAAAAATCAAGTATATGTCTATGAAAAGGAGATACCAGTCGAAAGAATGGATAATGTTGAGTCTGAACCAAACCTTCCAGTTCCAAATTCCATAAAACGACTCTTCGCCAAAGAAATAAGTTCTTTAGAGGTTGTTAAAAAAAAAAAAAAAAAAAAAGAGTAGAATAAACCAGAACTGGGGAGATTTATGAATAAACAGGCTGACAGATATTTTTCTTACTTTCACTTTCATCACTGACAGCATAGTTACGTTCCGGTCCACTGGATACACTGGACTGCAGTGGACAATGGTGAGTGATGCCAAGCTAACAGGCACTGAGAAAACAGCCCAGTGCTATTTCCCTAGAAACTCAAAAGAGAGGCTGGTCGATGAGTGGACACTGGGGAGGCCTGCGTGGTACTCAGACAGCAGCGCAGCCCCGGCCTGAGGAAAGAAGCCGATGAGAGGCCTCCTGGCTTCAGTGATCCCATTTCAGAGAGTCTCCTTGTTCACGGTCTCATCCCCTTATTTTAGCCCTCCACGATGCTTGAGTTAAAGGGAAATACTCCTTCAAATCTCTCTTACTCTCTATATTGAATGGAAGAACACACCAGACTTTTAAGTCAAAATGTATACTATTCTTTCCTCTTAAGGAAGTGCACCAGAGTTGTATTTCAATTCTTCCTTATGGTTGGTCATGTACCTTGCTGCAAAGGAAACCTGGAATAATCCATTGTCACAAGGTCAGGCAGAACAAAGGGTGTTGTTGAGAAGAGGAAAGGAAAGAGGAAATGGGTGGTAGAGAAAAAGAATGGAAAAGACATTAGATGAAGTGCTATTCATAGGAATATCATAAACCATTGCCTAAGCTTCTCTCTGATTTACAATGCTAATTAGGGTTCACTTGCAACAGAGCAGTGAAATGAAAAATATATATGCAGATCAGTGCATCAAAATCTTTCTCCTTTTGGATGGTCAGCTTGGAATACACAAAGATTCATCCTGAATTACCAGCGAAGGGACAGTTGACCAGCCAAGGCTAGACTATGTCTGTGACAAGAGAGAGGAGCTTGCGGCCACGAACCTACATGCATTAGTCCCCGTCACCTGACACCACGCACCCTTTACAACCTTCTAGATATATTTAGGCTCCCCATACAAGAGTTTTAACCAAAACCACCATCATCATACTAGTAGCAAATAATTATGACATCACAAATAATAACAGTAATGATAGTAACTGAAACATTTTTGACATGGAAAATATACATTTTGACAAACTACCTTCTATATTTCTCAGCAAAATTAATGCATTTTAACTTTTAAAAAATATATTTTCCCTCCTCACACAATTCATATTCAGTTTTCTAGTCTCCTTCTCCCTGACCAGTCTCCATGATCACACACACACACACACACACACACACACACACACACACACACACACAGTCACCATGACCCTTCCTCTATAAGCAATGATCTTCAAATTACAGAATAGCGGAACAAACAAGGATTCTGAGCTCGGACTTCTCTGGAATCAAATTCCAACTTTTCCTGAGTAGACTATGTAATCGTAACTACTCTGAGTGAGTTTCCTGATCCAAACTGCTTTGTATAAAATATGGTGCCTCACCAAACAATGACACAGGGAGAGGCACTGAGTCCATCACTTAAGGGGACAGTGACCTGACTATCATAGAAAAAAAGGGTATTTTTGTTATATGTCAGTTATATCTCAATAAAAATGGGAAAACATAAAAATATATAAAATTTTAAAATAGAA
>NW_011888961.1:2098723-2099137 GCF_000151845.1 Pteropus vampyrus
ATAGAAAAAAAGGGTATTTTTGTTATATGTCAGTTATATCTCAATAAAAATGGGAAAACATAAAAATATATAAAATTTTAAAATAGAAAATCGGGATATTTATATATAGGCAGATCTCTTTTTACCGCTGTTGCTTTATTGCACTTCACACGTGTTATATTGTTTACAAATTGAAGGTAAGAGCCTCCACCAGCAAAACGATTACAACTCGCTTTACTGCTGCAGTGGTCCAGAACCCAACCTGCAATATCTTCGAGGTATGCCTGTGTGCTTGACATGAATAGATCGTCTTCCTTTCCTTAATTACCAAAGAATTAACCCACTCATCTCTACATCAACCAGGACTCCTGTTTCTTTTCCCCTTTTGGTGATGCGAACAAAAAGCAAACACATAGTCTACAAAGCGCATGTCAC
>NW_011888961.1:2099187-2105421 GCF_000151845.1 Pteropus vampyrus
CCACTCATCTCTACATCAACCAGGACTCCTGTTTCTTTTCCCCTTTTGGTGATGCGAACAAAAAGCAAACACATAGTCTACAAAGCGCATGTCACATGTTTAGGCCCTCGGATAAAGATTTCATAGAAGAGACGGTTGAAGTTAAGGGAGAAAATGAGATTGGGGATACAGTGTAGAGTTCAATTATTCAGGCGGATGCCAGTCTCCACTTCCATGGATGATCAAAAGCTGAGTTAGTTAGACATCACTTCTGTAACTAAATAACTGGCAAGATAGCAGACTTAAAACACTGTGCTTGCCTCTTTACCTGGAGTGTAGAAATCAATAACGGCCTGCCCTCCTCCCTGCCCACGCAAATCACTAAGTGCTTCTCTTCCTTTGCTATGTTCCCCATCCTGAAAGGTCAATCTGATAACAAGCCCATGAGGTCCACAGAGGAGGCCTCCCATCTCCTGTCTGCTAAAAAGTAATTGCAAACAGCCAAGAAACAAAAACATCCTGAGCCACAGTCGGGTGTCAAGATAACCTGAGAAAACAAGTAGCCGAAGACAGCACAAAGCCAAGCATGCGAAAGAAGAACATCTGTGATTAAAAAGAAAAAAGTGAGCAGAAACGAAACCCTAATGTCAGCTTCTTAAGGAAAGGGGGTTCATCACAAGTTTATACCTCTGTGCTCTGTTTCACCCTGAAAACACATTTGTGCATTCACTCATTCACTTATTTGTTCACTGTGCTAAGCACTTTGTGCTAATGGGGTGCACAACATTTCTTCCCATGTTTTACTCAGTCATCGCCTGCACTTTAGATGTATTTGTAGTTGGCCTTGGGGTCCCTCTTTTGGGCAAACTGCACACTCTTTAGGTCTCTCCTCCCGAGATCTAAAACAACTCAGTGGTGGGCACAGTCCCCTCAACTATTTCTTCCCTTTTAAACTGAAGGTCATTTCACTTTCCCTTGTGTTCACTAAAGAAAGAGCTTTACAGAGTGAAATGCCAACACATTTGTACCTGGTCTCTCAGCCTCTCCTGGTGGCCCATGATTGCTGTGGCATGATGTGGGTATTTCTGCTTTAGATGTTCCAGGAAAGCTTCTCTCTTCCTATCCATCTCAGATGTTTGCATTCCCAGTATTTCTTTGGAACTTCGGGGCCCACCTAGGGTGTGTCTCCTTGGGATGTTGCGGGAAGTCTTGGGAACTGAAACACGAGTGTTCCCATTAGGAAGGCGTCCCTTGGTTCTGCGACATTCTGCATCTTCTGATGACGTTACATGCAGATTGCTTTTCCCTTGTTCTGAAAGACCAAAAAAAAAAGTTCACAATGAATGATTTCACACAAGGAATCTCTTTTACAGAACACCAAGAGAGTTGTGGCAGCTATTAATGTACGAATATAACTTAGCAGATTTTGTGTGTGTGTGTGTGTGTGTGGCAAGAAGGAAAAAAAATCAATCAAGAAATATGAAAAATCACGCTTTAAAAATAAAGATGTTGCAGGAAAAAAAAAACAACTCGCTATTTCTGATTCTTTCCCTAAGGTTATTCAAAATGAGAAGATTTGGTCAGATGAGTTTGTAGGCAAACAGGTTACCCCATACTATGACTTACAATTATAGAAAAGAACTCCAGTGATTCTGGTTATTTCTTTATTTTTAATGCCATCATCTTGGTAGCAGGATTTTTATACTTTTATAATCCGAAGGTGGTTGCTGAAACATTTGTTTCATCTCCAAGACCAAAAATAGCTATTATAATCATTAACATGTGAACTATCTGAAAGTTCAATTTCCCCCATTAGCATAAAGCAAGCAAGCATTAGGATATTACTAGAAGTAATAATCGAGTAATGTAAAGTAAAGGCTTAGACACATTTTACTTGAAGTGGACTTTATCTAAAACATACAATGAAAAGGGAAGAGATACACGGTACATTCTGAAGGCTTGACGTAGACACCTGCCTTCGACCTGGCCTGGGACAAGATAGTTTCCCCTTAGAACTGAGCGACTAAGGCCAGCAATGACAGTGCTTTGAGTACAGGACACAAATAAGGACACTCCATTCATTCTCAATGGCTGCCAAATGGGATGTCGGGTGAGACTATTCCAGTTAACTGAGAAAAGGGAGTTACTTCTTAAAAACCAGAATAGGAAGAAAAAGTAATGAACATTCAAAAGTGCTTCAGGAACTCACTAAGTCCTCTCTTCAGGAGCAGTTCTGATTGATATAGTATTACAGGTGCAGGCAGCACGGTGTCCTTGTCCACTGAATCCCCTGGGGGAAGCACTGGGCTGGGTCTCAGGGTGTCAGGCGTCCTGCCTTTAATACTAGATTTAGAACAAACAATTTTGACCTCTGTCACCTCACTCTTCCGAGTGATGTTGGACTAGCATTAGATATGCAGTCTTTTAGCTCCAAAGCCTTTCAATCTACTTTATGTTATTTTTTAAAAAATAAGTTTCCAATAAGAGCTTATTTGCCAATTATTTATTTTGTTTAAGTTATGTGTAGAAAAAGAGATCCAATATTTGAGAGTTCTAGATTTGAATCTCAGCTAAACGGAGAACCAAACCCTCATGCCATTGATGGAAAGCGACGAGTGTCCAGAACATGGGCACAGGCTAGTTCCTCTGATGGCAATGCCACTTACAGCCTCTCTCTTCTTTGCCTAGACACGTGTATCTATAGGGCTCCAGGTATGACCCCCTTTGATTAGGCATACAAATGTTTTAATCTCAGGCTGGTTTTCTGTTCTGATCTTCCACCCCGAGATGGATGTTCTGGGAACAACTCTTATTTACCCTTCACTTCTCATTACTTTGCTAATTATAGTATCTCCATCAGACACTGATGAGAAAAGAGAGGGAAAAAAACAGCCAGACTCATTAATTCTACTTTTCATTAGTTTTCAGCAGTAAATTTAGAAGGGGAAGATGGAACTATTGGTTAAAAAGATACTGAAAGATATCTTTTTAACAGTTTAAAGATAAACTGTCAATTTTCATTTATTTCGTATTTTTTTAACAGTTTAAAGATAAACTGTTAAATTTCATTTATTTCGTTTACCTTCTCATTACATGGACTCGTATGATGGCTACCTTTTTATTGTGGTCTCTTTGATAATGCAGAAGTAACAGAAAGCACTGAATAAAACTAGATGCAGAAAATGCTGCGTCTCGGGTTGGTAAACGAGTGTGCAATCTGAAGAGATGTAGCTTTTTCCATTGAGTATGTATGTGCAAATGAGTTTTGTATTAGCCCAAAATTGCGTATTTGACCCAAACATGGTTAACTTTCGAATGGATTTTTAAGATTACGTTTAATCGTTAAAACAATATAGTTTTAAACTTATCCAGGACAGCTGGGTGAATTAGCAGGACTGAATCTCTGGAAAAGTGACTGCTTTGTACGGGCATTAACACTCAAACATCCACACCCGCCCACATGGATAAACACTCACACCAACGGCAGCAGAAAGTCCCCTTCCACCTTGTTCTGTCACAGAGACTCACAGAACTATTATTCTGTTCCACACAAGGGTCGGTCCTCAGAAGAGGCTAAGACAGCCGAAATGGTAGCCCCTGAAGACTGAAAAGAGTTTTTCACCTTCTTCTTTGAAATGAATTGGGAACGGAGCGAGGAGAGGGGACTGTTGGAGTCTGGAGTCGATGACCTCTCAGCCGCCCCAACTCACTGACTCTGCAAGCCTCCATCCTTTTCTAACACAGTCACATCAGCCTTCCGTTGCTTTTCCGTTTTTTACTCCTTCTCGTGGATTCTTCTAAAATGTCTCTGGCTGTTTAATGCGATTTGGAGGAAAGCAGCACACAGCACCAGCGGTTAACGCACCAGTGGCGCCGGCTCTGGTCCCGTCTGTGGGCAGAGGTCTCATCGCCCTCAGAGCCCACCTGTCCCCGCGTCCCTCTTCCCCGCGTCCCTCTTCCCCGCGTCCCTCTTCCCCGCGTCCTGCAGTTCCGCCCTGTGCTTCGCTCCCCTCTCTCCAGCCCCATCAGCCCTCCACTCCACCCGCTCCACGGCCGCAGCACCCTCAACAACCCAGCGCAGCTTTCCACACAAAGCCTTGTCCTCCCTAAGGCTCAGCTTGTTGAGAGCCGCCAACTCCCCAGCCTGAGGGGAGAGGCCTCCATGCTACCATTCCAGTCATTTGGGGACAATGTGGCCTTTCCACTGAGGAGAGAAACTAAACAGGGAGAGAAACAAACAGGAGAGGGAGCAGACAAACAACATTTCATCCCAATTCCAAAGCCACGAGTCAGAGATGCGAGTCCCACCAACTTCTCCTCATCTGCATGAAGAGATGATCCAAGCCATCCAAATGGAAATACAGTTCTATTTCTTGTCCAGAATGGGCTTTGGTGCTAACCTTTAAATATGGGTGTGTCTAGTTGTTTGCTATTCTGGGAATCCATGGCAAACAAATGAGGCTGCAAGTTCCTCCTCCGGCCCCTCCCAGGCTCTGCACAGCCCAGAGCAAGTCCCTGTAGTTCACTTCCAGCAGGGCAAACAGCAAAACAGGAGCTTTGGGCTCTGACAATCCCTCCAACACTCCCTGGAGCAGGAAGGCAGGGGTGCTACAGAGAGACGCTTCTGAGTTTCAAAGGGTTTCCTGGCTGAGAAGGACACATTCCGGAAAGTAAAAGTAGAAAGTGGAGAATGGGGCAGATACCCAGGAGACCGAGGATTAGGGAAGGGGGGTCCTCCACACAGCAAAGTGTCTGGCAGGGAGGTAACCGCGGGAGCTGCCAAGGCTGGTTCCCTGGACACAGCTCAGGTGGCTTTGACAGGGTCAGCTGACCTGCAGCAAGGAATTGGGGCCTTGTACCGTTCAGGCATTCCCTGCCTGCCTTCTACTTGAAGGCCGGGAACAGGACAAATGGCTTCCCTGAGATGTTATTCCAGTGTCAAGTTTAGGTAGACCACAGCGCCTTAGGAAAGGAGTCCCTCGCTTCTTTATAGTGGCTTCTGGCAAGCTATCTCTGCGATGTAGCTTTTTAAATTGTGCTGGAGGCTCTGTTGTCGTAGGAACTTTGCGGGGAGCTGCTGTTTTGTCTGGCGGTATGACCTATCCTGGCATATGGTGGCAGCGACAGTGTTTTGTCTACATATTCAAAGCATAACATCCTCCAACTGTACACACACAGGAAGAATTCGTCTCTGTCATCTAGTTGGGGCCCTGTACTAACTCCAGTCAATGTGGGCAGAAGTGATGTGTGCCACCTTTAGTCCTGGCCCCTGGACCTCCTGAATAATCTTCCATGTTTTTCCTCTTTTCCTTTTTGGGCAGCTAAATGCAAAAGCTCCAGCGGGAGCCTCCTAGGCCTTGGGGAATGGTGTCTTGACTACACAGAGGTGCCTGAGTCCCAGAGTCAGTCTGTAGGCAGGCCATCCAGGAGATCCATCTGGCCAGGAATACTCATATCTTACTCTGCTTGAGAAATTAACCTTGATTATGCTAAGCCACAAAGACTTGTTGTAGCAATTAGCCTATCTAACTAATATATATCATGCCTGCTGCTGAGGGGTCCACACGATCTGGTCAGTCTTCCAGCTGCCTTGTTCACATCACAAAGTTCACTACCACATACAAATTGGCAGAGCGGTTATAGCTGAAACCTGGACATTATAGTCTTCTAAAAAAAAAAAAAAAAAACTTTAAAAATTAAGTAAGTGAGGAAGAGGATTTTTGGTATAGATTTTAGGCAAAAAAGGTACAATCTCTCCCTCACCCAGAAAAGCATTGTATCTCAAGTGTTGGTTAGTTGATTGATTGATTCATTCATTCACAAAAATATTTATTGAGTGCCTATTCTGCAGGCTGCAAGAAGTTAGGGAATGTAGCGTTAGGGAATGTAGCAAAGTGGTGAACAAGACAAGCTTAATTCCCTTCTCTCATAGAGGAGTCCACATTATAGTTAGGGAGACAGAATTCAAACAAATAATATGTAATAGAAATGTCATCAAGTGACAAGACCTATTAAAGATAAAACAGCATAAGGAACAGAGACTGATGGAAGATTTTAGAGGAGACTTCTGAGCAGAGGTCTGAATGTTTGCGACTCCCCAAGCTTGCATTCTGTGGGGCTAGCAATAGTATTTTTTCCTAGCTTTGATAAGATATAATTGGCACATAACATTGTCTAAGTTGAAAGTGTACAATGTATTGATTTGATACATTTATATGTTGCAAAATGACTACTAACAACTAGCACAAAGTATCT
>NW_011888961.1:2106756-2108668 GCF_000151845.1 Pteropus vampyrus
GCACATAACATTGTCTAAGTTGAAAGTGTACAATGTATTGATTTGATACATTTATATGTTGCAAAATGACTACTAACAACTAGCACAAAGTATCTAAGTATCATAAAATGTTGATGAATCCGGAGTTGAAGAAGGCAAGCAGGTGGCTGCATTGGGTTTCTGGATCTTAGAGGCCAGAGTAAGAACAGACACCCCAGGGCTGCTGCGGGCAGATACACACAACCCAAGGAACCCCCCAGTACCACTCCAAGGAGCCCAAGGCCTCCAAAGGGAACATGACATAGTTGGATTCTAATTATTGAGCGCCTGCTCTGTGCAATGCACTTGGCAGCACGCTCTCATCCTATTATTTACTTAGTCACCCACCTATTTAGCCATGGAAAGCTCATGGACCAGAGCTACTCCTGAAGAGACCATATGCCCCAGTTTGCCAAAACAGAGCTGGGTTACAGCTGTTGTCCCAGCGAAATTATTTATAGTGCTCCCCTTCACTCTCAAAAGTGTCTCAGTTTGGACAATAAGTTACATGATCACCCAAGGCATCCTTATCTATAGTTGATAGATAAACTTAAAGCCCTGGGATGGTATAATTAGCCTTCTGTTCAGCAAGTATTTATTTACTGAGTGCCTCTGGCATGCCTGGTGCTGTTAGGTGCTCAGAATATAAAGATGAAGACAAGGTCTTTGCCTTGGAATATCACATTGTAATTGGTTGAAGCATACACACGGACAAATCCAGTGGAGAGTGCAATGACAGCAATGGACGTGTAGTATGATGGGTGACGGACACGAACATCAGCGGCCTACCCGCCCTGATGTGGTCCTCATGTTGACCTCAGAACTGGAAATGAAGCCGCAGTCCTTTACAGCATCATTTTCACCCAGAACTCAACGGGATCTTAAAAGAGTTTCTGCCATGTCACCCACTTCCAAATCATAAACAGTCTCTCATCTGCTCCCCTCAAATGCTTTCTGGTCTAAATAAATGGCAACTCCATTCATCCAGCTGTGCAGATCGACATTTTCAAAGTTCTCTTTCACTCCTCTGTTTCTCTAATGTCCCACATCCAACGCCTCAGCAAATTCTTTCAGCCTTACCGTCAATGTACGTCTAGAGTACTGTGTCTCCTTATCACCACCTGCTCTCCTACCTGCTGGTCCAAGCTAGTGCAGTTTCTGGCCTGTTTTACTGCAGAGCCTCCTAACCTGCCTCCCTGCGCTTCCCCCACCTCCTGATTCTCAGTACAGGACCCAGTATTACCCTTCATAAGACAAGTCAGACCTGCCAGCAGCTCCCTACCTCCCTTGAAATAAAAGCCCAAGTTGCCTCATCAATGTCACTGGTCCCGCGTGCGCTGGCCTGAGATTACCTCTTACTCTCTTTTCCTTCCATCTATGTCCCACGTTCTCGATGTTCTTTGAACAGTCTTTGCTGCTCTCTCCCTCACCTCTTTTCTGATGTCCTAATAATCCTATCTAGTTTCATCATCCCACCCACCCCTGCACACCCCACTCCCTGCCTTATTTTCCCCCACAACCTTATTACCACCTAATAATGTTGCTAGATAAAGTACAGGATGGCCAGCTAAACCTGAATTTCAGATAAATAACGATTCTTCACATAAGTAGGTCGCAAATATTGTATGAGAGATACTCATACTAACAAATCGTTCGTTATTTATCTGGAATGCAAAGTTAACTAGGCATCTTGTATTTTTATTTGTAAACTCTAGTGACCCTGCTGTCTAACATGCTTTGTATTTCACTTATTTGCTCATTATCTGTCTCTACCGCCCCCCTCCGACCAAACTTAGCCCTTAGAATATAAATTCAATGACGGCAAATATTTTTGGTCTACTTGGCTCGCTGTTGGATCCCCAGCAGCTCAAATAGTCATTACCACATAAAAGAT
>NW_011888961.1:2109038-2109502 GCF_000151845.1 Pteropus vampyrus
AGTCTGATGAATGTAAGACTCAGGGGTTCTCTAGCATTTACGGAGCTTAAAGTTTCCTGCATTTCACTGGGTGGGCAGGGGAGGGGGAGGTTCTATCTCTTGTAATTGCATTTTCTGCTGTCTGGCTTACTTTTGCATTTTCAATGTGGATGAGTCATTTGTTACTTCCCTTTGGCTTTAAACACACACATACACACACACACACACACACACACACACACACACACACATCCCTTTTCCCCTGGGCATAATCCCTACTCCCACGCACACCACTGCAGCCCCAAACTCACTTCCACTTACTAACTGGCCCCTGGATGAACCTGGTGTAGGGTGAGCGGGGGTGGTTCTGGACTGCTGGGTTTAGAACACGCTGCCTGAGCGATGGTATAGGACCGCCTCTGGCATCAGAGGCTCAGACACTGGAGAGCAGACCCGTCCCTTCTCCACCCAAACCACTGTGAAAT
>NW_011888961.1:2110822-2117328 GCF_000151845.1 Pteropus vampyrus
GCTGCCTGAGCGATGGTATAGGACCGCCTCTGGCATCAGAGGCTCAGACACTGGAGAGCAGACCCGTCCCTTCTCCACCCAAACCACTGTGAAATTTCTTTGGAACAACACAAGCTCCTGGAAATTCCCTACGGAAAAGACAAGTCTATTATAAAAACAATTACAGGGAAAATGCCCAGAGAAAATTTACCAACATTGTCTACCAACTCTCAACTTTTGAATTAAAACACACAGAAGATTCAGAGTTCTATCATCCAGCTGTACACTGCTCCCCTGCTGTCCTGATCTGTAAAATGAAACATCCCCAAACTCTGTGATTTAACTCGAACATACTACAAAACTTGCATCCACCATGCATTTGCCTCATGGACTCCCCCAACCAATGAATGGGAAGGCAGAGCTTCACAGAAACAACTGCCTTCGCCCGCGGCCGGAGCCCTGAGTATTAAAAGCTGCTTTTAGCGATATATTTGTCATTGCCTAGAGATAATAACACCAACTGACTACTCTCTGAGCTACAAATGGGACATCACCACACCACTTCATCGCCACACCACTTCTTTGGCCGCTTAAGCAAATCCTGCCAGAGAGAAAGTCAAACCCAAGAAATCACAGCTCTCCGCCCAGTTTTGAAAACGCACCACCCCAAGAAATACGCCTATTCTTTGCCCCGCGCCGGGTCTCGGGTCATACAACGCAGCAAGCGGCGAAGGACACGCGTAACTGTAACTCCATCTTTGAATGAGTCTGTACTTACCCCGCATGAGTCTGCTGTCTGCTGAGTAAGGAAGGCACGGCTCACATTTCTGGCTTTCATTTTCTTCCATTGTCCCTGCCTACGGCACAAGCTCCTCGCTGCTCTTTAAACTTCCCAGCGCGGTTCTGAAAGCGGCCAGAAAGCGCCTGGAAAGGGGCCCGGGGGTGGGGAGGAGGGAGCGGCGCGAAACCCCACCCCGAACTATCCTCCACTCCGGTGCGAAGTCTCTCTGGCCGGAGAAAGCTGCATTCCAGCGCCGGGCCTCCTCCTCCTCCCGCCGTGCCTGCGTCCCCGCGTCCGTCCGCCCGCCGGCGGGACGGGTCCCCCCAGGAGCCGGAGATGTGCTCCCGGCCCCCGCCGCCCCGGCCGCCGAAGGCCCGGCGCCGCGCGCTCGCGAGGCCCCAACAGGTGACGGCCTGTTTCCACCGCCGCAAAGCGATGAGACTTCGCAGCCAGAGGGGTAAACATTTAAAACACAGGGTCACCGGCATGAACCTTCTGGTGTCCTCACTCTCAGTCAGACACAGAACCAGTGTCCCCAATAGGCTGATGCACACGCTCATGCACAGCCAGCTGCTGAGCGTTCCAAATGTCAGGGAAATCCCTTAAAAAATTAGAAAGAGTAGATGCTGGATGTAAGCACTTTCTGGCACTATTTGGAGCCTGATTAACATCCACAGAGGTTGTTTACTCTTGACACAGTCCGTTTCAATCACTTCAACTGGGCTTTTAAGGGTTTGTATTCATTTGCTTAACGCTTTGACTCCTCTCTGGACACACACACCCTGGATCACAGATCTGAAAAGGAAACTAGTAAAATCAGTCTTCTGACTCTCACCAGTTAACTACTTTAAGATATCTGAAAGGCAATTAAAATGCTCTACTTTGGATGGGCAGAGGTGCATCCAACATACACGTTCTCTTTTTAAACTACCTACAAATATTTATTTTGTTCTTTACCCAGTCCTTGAAAAACTGGCAAATTTCCCAGAAAGCGAAATTAGGCACAATGTCCACAAAAAAAAAAAAAAAAAAAAGGATGGGAAAATAATCTAAACAACATTAGCTTTGCTATTACAGCTATTTAAAAGTAACACAATCACTAATATGAAAAGTGTGATATCTTAATCTGTAGTGGGCACTGCCACTTGAGGGGGAAAAAAGGTTAGCCTGCCGATCACACCTTGACCCAGTTTATAGGTCATTCAGGCAAGGTTTTAGATTAATTTAGATCAAGAATTCGTGTTGAACAATGGCTGGCCTATGCTCCAGATTCTGACCTTGAGTCACCTGTGTGTTTTGGCAGTGTGGGTGACATATTTTGGCCATTTAGAACAAAAAGGTGGGGGAGCCCCTAAAGGACAAAGGATATAGACCAGAGGGAAGAGGACATTCCAGGGAGTGAGCTAAACTCACACTGGGAAGGGAAGAAGAGACCCCTCCTGCTCCCAACTCCTAATAGGATTTTCCTTGAAATACAAGATGCGGTGAATCTTCCAGAAAGTCAAAGCCAGGCTTGGCAGCACAAATGCAGTTGGGTTGACAGGGCGGATAATTCAAGGTCTCCATGATTTCGCAACAGAATTAGCTGGTAATCTTGCTTTAAGGAGGAACGAGTCTTACACAGTTTCTGTACTGGTGTCCTGCGGGCAAACACCAGATGAATCTCGTTTTAACCTTACTGTTTCCTCAAGTACAAAATGTTCACGAAGGAGGGATCTGGGTTCAGGCCCCCAGGTCCAGATTATCCTGATCCTTGTATAGCTGTTGTGTATTTGTCTTCAAATTATTAATGTCAGAGAGAGAGAGAGAGAGAGAGAGAGAGAGAGAGAGAGAGAGAGAGAGAGAGAGAGAGAGAGAGGGCTGCAACCCCAGAGTGTCAGTCTAAACCAAATGTCCTGGGCCTTGGGCTCTGACACCAACCCAACTTGCTTTGGTGTGTGAAGAGCCTGCTCCTAGCAGCTCCTACCTGTCACTTGACATAGTACAGAGGCAAAAAATCCCAAGATAAAGGAGACAACAAGGCATCTACAACAGACAGCACCCTGCACATGCCAGGAGTGGAGTTGGGGAGAGGAGGGCTTCCTCACTAGCTAATTCAGGCAGAAAAACAAAAACCATTTTAGATGCAGATTACACTTTCCTGGGGGCTGCTGGGAAAGTGTGAGAGCCGCCTTTCAGGGCCCGGTTGATCCCCAGATGGGGAAAAAGGGGGCAGCTCTCTACTAGTTCCGAACTCTAGTTAGTTTCCAGCCAGCCCAAGGCACCGGCTCAGCTGACCACGCGATCAAACTGCTGGGACCCTCCCCTCCCCTCCCCCACGGGCAAAGCAGACTACTTCCTCTGTAGATACTCCTAGAAGCAAAACTCCATGTGGAAGGCACCAAAAAGAAAAAAAGATAAAAAAAAAAAGGGCATTCCCTGTGAAGTTAATTAACAAAATCATTATGGACCACAAAATCTAGACATATATTACAGTAAAACACATTCTCTTGAATAGTTCAACTTTCTGACCATTGTATGGGGGAAAGCTTCTGGTGGACCAGTTGCTAGCCTTTTATTCCTCCTCGAGAATAGGAGCTGAAAACAATTTGAGAAGGCTCTGTATTAATGCCATTGTCACACTGACTATACATCTTTTACTAAGTCATTTGTTATTTCCCTTACTAAGAACTTTTTGCTGATTGTCAGTTTCTCCGAGAGGGGTCTCTGGAAAACAGTAACTGAATTCTGCAAACTACCTAAGCTCAATAACTCAGATCTGCATGAAAAATACTATTATTGTCATTGCTGTTACTGTGGAGATGTCCTTTCAGGAAGAAATGCTATTTGTACTAGAAGTACACCGTGGTTTTTTTAAATTTTGGTTTAATGTAATTTCTGGGTTTAAAAATTGCCATCCCAAACCAATCTGCCTACCGCCATCCTTTGAAATTTGCTGTGAGAGGCATAAAGGAAGCGGGAAGAATTTGAAATTTGATTTTCCTCCAGTCGTCTAGAGGGCTACAGTAATGAGACCAAGAGCTCAATTTTCAACTCCATTTCTTAGCCAGGGAAGGTGCAAGACTAATTCTTAGTTAATGGCTCTATATGTTAGTAATTCATGACTCAAAATGAACTAACACACAAAAAGTGTCATTTAAGAGGAAAGACAAGGGTTGGAATAAAAGACTGCTGTAAGTGCAGATGGTGATTTTACAGTAAGAGCTAACCTATTACAGAATTGGGTCATTATTGGTTTTGATAATGCAACTGAAAGGGGCATCCACCATGATGGACATTAATCACAAGACTCAGGAACTATTACGTAAGTCTTCTCGGCAAGCCTATTTAATTACAGGCCATGGAGAGCATGTCAACTTCCTTTATGTAAGTTTTTTAAGAGGAAAATCATTGCTAGAACCAAGCATAAGTGGAATTACCCTGATAGATGTTTTATTTTATTTTTTTACTTGAAACCCTAAGGCCAAGATGGCTTAAAATGACTTGACATCAGGACACAGAAGAAATAGCGAATGCTTGCTGAAGTCATATAATGTAATTTTCAGAGGCATCGATAACCGTGAAAGGAAAACAAAACAAAGTAAAAAACAAGCAAAACAAAAATGTTTCAAACAGAGACCTCGTGTTTGATGTGTTACACGTCTCCTTTCTAAGAGCACGCTGCTCTCTGTCCCCCTGAACTCAGAAATGAAGGACTTTCGACAACTGAGAAAACATTTGCTTAAACCGATGATCTAATGAACATAATATAGGACCTTTAGTCCTCGTTTTGCCAGCAATGTGTCAGCTGGCTGGGGCGTCCTTACACTTAAATGTAAACCAGAGCCCTGGTGACAGGGAAAGGGGACACTACTGACAATTCAGTAAGAGAAGATGCAGAAGCCATTGCTGTTCCAGACAAAGCAGTACAGATGGTCCCCTTTGCGTAGTCTAAGATCAGCCCTCGTGCTCCTCAGGTTTCCAAATGTGAAATGATCATAACGGTGCTGTCTGTCTGAGTTTCCGGACACAGACCTCAGAAGAGAAATTGAAGCATCAATTATAGGTGTGAACCTCATGAGAGACGCATGACAAGCGCCACCAACGATTTCATGTCGGAAAACACAAATTTCACAGTCTGATATTCTGTGTAATTCACCTATCAAAACAGAATTTTCCTTTCTGTGTGACCAGAAAGGAACTATATATATGATCAGGTCACCATTTGTTTCTCCAGCATCCTCTCCAGAAGGTAACCCGATCCTACTGCTCTGACTTGTAGTCCTTAAAATCCCAGCTGCTCCAAGGAGACCCTGCCAGCCAAAGAGAAGGGAGGTGCCCCCGATTCCCCACCATTTAAGTCTCTTTATTCAGATGCCTTGGAGCTTGGCTCCTGCACCCCATACAAATTCCTCTTGTGCTTATAAATACGAACTATACTTAGAGCCAATGTGTTAGTACTTTAAGCATATTTGCTTTCTTTTCAAGAGAAACCATTGATGTTCACTTTTATGGGGGTTTCTTTTTATCTCTTTTAAGTGGGAGGATGCTAGAGAGCAAAGACCACGTCTGCAAAACTCGGAAGCTGAAGCGGCCATGTGTGCAGCACACCATGGAGAAACCAATGTTCAGCTCTGCTTCCGGGTCACCGCAGACCAAGTCTGGATTCCAGGTGGCAACTTTTAAGTAAAAATTGCCACTCGTCTATGCTTTCCTCCCCACCCCTTTTATGCCAGAGTGAGCTAAGCCATGACATGCTCCACAGAGTTCCTAAAGGCCCAGGGTGGGATCCACGAGAATGTGAGAACCGCCACAGGTACGGGCGCCCTGCGTGCTTCCTCACTTTACCCGGAAGTGACATTCTGAACCCTTTCAACAGAGATTTGATGAGGCCTCACTTTTTATTCTGTCTGCCCTCTCCACATGCCCTCCCTCAAAGCTGCAGTGAGCTGTGGAGAGGGGCAAGGACTATGGGGAACAAATCACAGAGCCAGCCAATTGAGATCATGGGGTTCACAGCTACCGATTGTCCTCCCCGTCTCACAGATGAGCAAACTGAGCCCTGGAGAGTTCATTCGAGTCAGGCTCCCACCTCTCCTGTCTCCTGGGCAGCTTCACTTGCTGACTACTGAGGATCTTTTATCCTCCTTTCTACCACTGCCCTAGGTGACCCCTCAATTATTCTAATTCCATTTGCTACACAGATGTAGAGAATAAAATCAGGGCAGGTAAAGCGGAGGGCATACCCATTTTTAAAAATCCCTCTCTCAACCATAGAATTGGGTCTGGTGCTGTACAAGGCGCGAGGCATCAGGCACTAGTGCCCTCTCTGCTCATTGAGACCTGGTGTGTGCTGTGCGAGGTGTGTGCCAGCCTGCGTGCTGGTTCTGTACCGCCATGGACGTAGCAGGTGTGCAGGACTTCCCGGAGGAGGTGAGGCAGGGACCAGCCATCATCCATAATGGGGAGAAGCCAGGGCATGGTCAGACGGGGGAAGAGCCTGTGAGCTGAGCCAGGGCGCAGGCCTGGCCTGGGGTGGGGTGGGAGGGTGCTGCACAGGGATGGGGTTTGTTGGCTCTGAGAGGCAGCCCTGGAGGTGACCTCGATCCAGCAGAAAGAGATCTATGCTCTGTCTCCTGGGGTCCTGAAGGGGGCGCATTTTCCCTATTGCTCCTTCCCCTGAGCTGTTGCTGTCCTCCGCCCCCACCTCTAGAACTCAAAATTCTTCCCCTTCCTTACCAGGGCGGGAGAAACTCATTTGAAACTG
>NW_011888961.1:2117399-2134431 GCF_000151845.1 Pteropus vampyrus
AAGTATTTTTGCAGTGAGTTCATTTTCTTCTCTCAGACCCCAGAATTTAAAGAGAGGGGAGAACTTCTGTGCTTTGCAGAGGGGAAAAACAGTTTGTCTAATGAAGGACCCGGTTTCTGGAGCCAAGGAGGTGGGCGAGGTGCCGAAATCGGGGGCGTAGAAGAAGACCCCCTGCGCTGACCAGCTGGTCTGGGGCTTGGCTTCTCCATCTGTCGGCCGGCAGCAGAGAATTTTGTGTTTGCCCCCACGTGTGACTACAGCTTAAAATGAATCATTTCCCAGATTATGCCACTTGGCTTTAAGTATCCCCTTTTGCAAACTTGACAATTTCTTGACTGGACGAGGTTGAGGGGAATAAAATTTACTATGAGGTGGGCCAGGGTGTACCACATTAAAGGGTCTAATCGGTGTAACATGACTGAATTCATAGAAGGGCAAAGGGTAACATGATAACAAGTTTCTACCCGTTCCCACACGTATATACCCACCCGATGTGCATAAGAACCCCAGGACCTCGGGAAGTGACAAACTGGTATAGAAAGTGACACAGCGAACCAGAGAGAAATTGATAATGTTTCCAAGCTTGCCTGCTCACAAGCCCCTTCTGAGAAAGGCGCTGGAGAAGCATCTCTGTGCCACCCCCAGGTTGTACCTTGTCCTGGTCAGTAGGGATCAGCTTGAAGATGGCAGAGCTCAAGTGCTCTGGGCTGGAGAGGGGATAAGAGACCTAGTCAGATCTCCCCACTTCTTTCTTACTGAATTCACATATGAGATGTATGGGAAAGGGATGCAGGTGGGGGTGACCAATATTCCCGGAATGCTCAGGACTTCGAGTGTTCCCAGGATGCACAAATGTCACTGCTAAAACCGGTAAAGTCCTGGGAAAACTGAATTCAGTTAGTCAGCACAAATACAGGCAGTATGGTGGGCAAAAGCTGAGAGCCACAAAGAGAGACATTAGCAAATGAGGCAGAAAGAGAAAGAGAGAGAGAGAGAGAGCATGAGTGAACAGGAGAGAGCATGTGAGCAAATGAGAGAGAGCACGCAGAAGGTAGAGAAAGAAGCGAGCAGGCATGGGGACAGCTGGATGAGGGACAAGGACAGATCCCTGTTGGTTTTTCAGAGTGGCTGTCATCTTGACGTAGATACTGCTGTACCCTAAATGTCAAAGAACCATGTCCAACTGCTCAAAAGGCCTGGAAAAGCCATTTCCTATTCTTCCTGCTTCCTCGTATAAATCAGAACCCAACCCATGGGTAGGCCTCTCCCTTGTCATCTAAACCAGTCACAACCTGTGAAAATCAGAACATTCAAGTAGCGAGTTTACTGTGAGGGGTGGGAATGGTGGCAAATTATAACAGAAAGTAAAGACGTTTAAAAAAATTAGTGGTGGGAGCAGAGATTGGCAGAAAGTTGATAAAATAAATAAAGGCCAATGTCTAGGATTCTAGCATTTCAAATGAGGAATTTAAATTGTATCCGGTAGGCAACAAGGAATGAATAGGCCAGATCTGTGCTTTAGAAAGTGATTTTGTTGGCGCAGTGGAGGCTGAATTGAATGTGGGGAGTGGAGGGTAGGGGGTGGGGGAGGGAAGAGCAGCCAGGCAATTAGTTAGAAGCCATGATAAACCTACAGTGAGGCTCAGACTGCGTCCCCCGTTACTTCTCCCCACCTCCTCCACATTCTCTCACAAGAGCAAGTGGCCTGCAACCTGCCCACCTGGTTTAAATGTTCTCATAAATTAAAGCTCATCCATTACACACAAGTTTGAGGCACTAGTCTACAGAAATTGTGTAGATGATCACACCAGCATCTATGTATCCAATAAGAAGCAAAAATAAACCACAAATGTGACCCAGTGAAAACAGTGGCAGGAAACTGGTAATTCACAAAGTACTGTTTTATTCAAGTCCTCAGTTTACTCAGAAGCAACCCCACACTCACTCTTGAGCTGTGTGATCCTGGACGAGTGGTTATTTAACCTCTCTGAGCCCTGGGGTTGCTTCTCTGTAAAACGGAGGCTTTAGGCCGAACCCTCTCAGTGATAACGTGGGAATCCAGTTCTCTTGTAACTGCTTTGCCAGGCACCCCATGTTCGTGTTCGTGAGGTCAGATGATGCATGCCGGGGCCTCTTCCCACCCGCTCTGGCTGTCCTAAGGGAAGGGAGTTGAGGGGAGCTGTGCTTTACTCCCTATGTTCTTCCTTCAGCGTGAGTGCCAGCTACACATATGAGGCTCCAGATTTGTTTTGTGAGGCCTCGTCTTTACACAGAGGCTGAGCGGAGTCCACACAGAGCTTTAAGGTAAGGGGACCACCTGGTCATAGCCACCTCACACTGCTAATATTTCTGCAGGCGTGTCAGTGTGGAGAGAACACTAGCTCTGAATCCCAGCCTGAGTCTTTGCTCCACCATTCGCTTGCCTGCTGTGCGAACTTGGGCAAGGTATTTTTTTCTACCTGTAAACTGGAAATAATAATAGTACCTACCTCACAGGGTTGCTGTGAGGATAAAAAGATAGTACCTGGCACATTGGAAGTGCCATGTAAGTGTGGGAAGTGAATACATAGAATGCGATTGACAGTTCTATCAATCTTGGTCAGAACATGATAAACCAACCTTTATCATTCTCACGTGGGTCATGATCCCTGAGCAATCCAGACATATGAGTAAAGCTTCTGGGTCTAATACGAAAGGTAAATTGCTGGACTGATCAGCAAGATCTCTTAATATTTGTTAGTTCACTCCTACGTAGTGACGTGGTAGCTATTCCCTCTACTTCACAGGGAATTTATTTGGGCACTGTTCTTCAGTGTTTGCAGTGCTCTGAATGAAAATAAATGCGATGACCTCGGTAATCGAAACACAATAAAAATATGAAAATAGATTTGGATGAGGCATGCCCAATGGTATTAGGTTTGCAAGACTGGCTGGAAAGATTAGAATACATAGAAATTTAGTCAATGTAGGAAGCGTCTGCTGGGGAAGATCGTGCTTTCCCAGTTAGAAAGACTGGGGATCCCAACTCTCACCCCATCAGTAACCTTCCCCCCTCACCCCCCTCCAAAAAGGAAGAAAAGAACAGGCTTTTGAAACCAAAGCATTTCTACTCTATGTTGATGTCAAAATCCAGTGAACACAGCTCTGGACACACAAAGAGAATTAGCCAGGGAATTCCACACAGCCGCAGAGTGGAAATGGAAAGGACAGAAAGCCTCTGGAATCTGATAAACTCCCTGATAATGTGGCTCTAAAAACACAGTCAATAGATTCATAACTTGTTTAGAATGGGATTCGGTCACCTCAGGACTACTGGGTTTTACAAAGGAGAAAACACACAAGCAACATAGCACAGAAATAGATTTAGATGTCTAGACCTTCATTTAGCAGGTCCACAAACCAATTCGGAACACCCTCAGAGATCCTAGCATCCTAGATGCAGTGGGGAGGGTGATGGAGTGATGGCAAATATGGCTGGACAGGTGGTGGTCCCATGCATTCAATGCACAAAAGCTTGACCTTTACCCTGTAAGCACCGCGGAGCCATGTGCAGGGCAAAAAGAGCCAGGACATGATCGGATTTCCGTTTTAGATAAATCTGCGTGGAGAACAGATTTGACAGAAGCAGGAAAAGGGACAACCCTAAAGCGTCCATTACAATAGTTCAGGAGGAACAGAGATGTCAGAATCTAAGCTATTTTTTAAAAAAACCATGTGGAGTTAAAAAAATAATTAGGAAGTAAAACTGAGATGGTGTAGGAGTTAATTGAACTTGAGGTAGCAGAAGTTGGGAATATGACCCCAAACAGCTGAATGAGCTCAGGTGACACACCGACATCTCACTTAGGTTTTATACTGATTTAGTTTGGTCAGTACAACCACAAATAGACCCCACTAGTTCCAAAACAACTTCATCGCTCTAATAGAATTTCGTTGGTACATTCTTTCAATGCTAGTTAACTCTGCATTGCATGTTCTAGGCAAAAGAAAAAAAAAATGAACATTTTGCAAGACTCTTTTTTCATAAAGTTAGGAATAGCTCTAGGCACATCGCATAGCATTAATTTTATGTTATGTGAAATTTGATTGATTACTGTGTGCCAAATTACAAATGCTTGTCAAGAAGTCTAATGACTCTTTGTCAGAAAGATGCTGTATGTATGAGTTATAAAGAAAAGATGTGGCAGAAAAACTAAAGTTCAACTAAACATGTATTAATCAGGTAGACCGTTTTACAATTTTAAAATTCCGGTGCCTAGTTGTGTATTCAATTTGCCTCAGGTGCAATCTCTAGAACTCAGTGCAAACATTTTGGTTTAATTCCAAATCATAATAAAATGTGTCAGATGTGATGCCCAGTGCCCAGCACAGTATCTGGCCCATAGTAGACATTCTGGAAATATTTGTTGGATAAATAGATGAAAGGAAAGGCAACCTTGGGCAGATTCAATCCCCAGAGTCTGAAGCCTTGCCCGGAAGCATCGTGAAGAAGCAGGAGGAGACAGGGCAGCAGCATAGCGTTCTACACCTCTTTCCTGGCTCCAAGCCCCTCTCAGACTGCCTTTGGGGCTTAGGGCCTGCCAGCACCTGCACCTTCCTGCATCTTTCTTCACGACATCACTTCCTGAAGAGTTAGAACCGCAGAGGACCCCAAGAGAATGAGACTAACCAGAAACACAAATCCTTGTGCACACATTTGGCCACTAGAGGGCAAGAGAGTCAAAAGCCTGCTTTTGGTTGCCAGCATTCTCCCTGGCAGGGTGGGGTAGCATCCTCAGCATTTCTTTTTGCTGAGAGCCCCCAGAGCTCTGTACAAGTAGTGCAGGTTCATCCCCAAGCGAAACATCCGCTTTAGTAAGGCTTTCCTTGTTACCTAATAATCATTTTAAAATAGAAATAGCAAGCAATCAAGAAAATTTTCCAAGATCGACCAACCAAGACTCCGTAAGGCCTCTGCATTGAGCTTCCTCCTATGCAACTGACCAGAAGCCGAGGCCAGAAATGCTCCTTAGAGTGGCCGGGTGTGCCTAGAGGCACTTCGAGTCAGGTAGGAGTGCCAGGCGAAAATACAAGAAGCCCAGTAAAATTCGCGCTTTAGATAAACGATGAATAATTTTTTTAAAATATAAGTCTGCCCCAAGTTGGGGGGAAATTTGTTATTTTTATTTGCTAAATCCAGTAGCCTTCCCTGCATGGGCATGAGGACACTTGTTCTTCCGGGATGCTCCAGGTGACCTCCACTTCTCTGCCTTTGTTCGTGCCACCTCCTCCCTCTGGATGCCCTTCCTCCTCCCACTTTACCACCTGCGTCACACTCCTTATTCCAGGGCCGGCTCGAACGTTATCTCCTGCTTCCTCTTCAGCGCCCATGGGGCCATGTGTCCCTGTGTGGTGTAGCATCTATCACACCTACCTAGTGTTCCAGGTCAGTGTGTATGTGCAGTAGAACAGGCGATTCTCAGTGGGGGCACACTCAAGAGACGGGGCAGATTTGGATCACCGGGGAGAAGGGATCATTCTACGGGGTCCTCTATATGGGAGCAGAGACAAGGCTGGAAACAACTGAATTTCCAGCCCCTTGAGAATGGAGACTAGATCATGTTTATTGCTCATCTTCACATCCTCTGTGCCTGGCACAGAGACTAGCTCCCAGCAGAATCGCAACATGGATACATACCTTTAAAATAATAGAGTCAGAAAAGCTCTAGTTCTTTGTAAAAAAAAAAAAAAAAAGAAAGAAAGAAAAAATCTCCCATCATTCCCTTTCTGGCACATTTTATCTCTTAGACCCCTCTGTCCCTTTCCTCCTTATTCACCCACTCCATGAAAAATAATATTCATTTGATGATTTACTGTCATCAGATTTTCTGACAGTACTGTTTTCCCAGGAGCATTTTCACACATCACCCTCTTGGCTCTGCTACCCTCGAACCCCAGCCTACTCTCTGTTTTTTTAACCTCTTTTCTGAAAACGGATGCCCTAGAATAAAACCCTTACCCCTCCACTCCAACAGTGGCCGCCCAGAGGGCATTTAGGACAGAGCAGGTGCATGGCACCTCCTGCATAAAAGCCTGTGTGCCCAGTGCCGTGGACTGGGCAGCTCACAGGCTCACAGCCACCATCCAGGGATGACTGGAGCTTCATTTTAAACAAAGACAAATGCTCCTGGACCATCTGCCTAATACTGTTCAGGCAAAGTCCAAGGTAAGAGGAGATGGCATCCTGAACTGGGCCCTGGGAGGAGCTTGATAAAGGGACCAGAGTTTCCATAGGGAAGGGCGGGGTTCAGGACACGCCATAGTGGAGGCTGCAGTCCACATCCAAAGGGAACTCTTAACCTTCCCTAGTCCTGAGGAGCAAGAGATTGGAGCATTTACCCAACCTGGAAAGAGAGCCCCAGGGGAGGGCTGCCCCTCAGCGTGGCCTTCCCCAGAGGAACTTAGCCCACCTAGGGGGACTCAGCAGGGGGCGTGGGAGGAGGGGGCCCACCTCATTCTCCTTGACCTCTATCTAGCTTTTGTTAAGTGTTTGCTGAATGGAATTAAGCAGTGAATTCAGCCATTTTTGAGTAGAAGCACTCTTTGGTGAAGTGGAGGGCGTGCGATCCAGAAAGGCCCATGGGTCGGCCCCCACTTCCGCACTGATCTCCCTGAGACACACTGGTGTTGCCCTCTGCCCGCGGCACAGAGCAGAACGTGTCATAAAATCTGGGAAAGTGGTGTGCAGCCCACAATACTGCGGAGCATGGAGGGATAAGATGGCTGGAGAGAAAGACCAGGGACAGAAAATCAATACAGGTTGCCGGGGCTAAGGACCCAGTGAGTGCTCCAGGCACCTGGTTTGGGAGTTGAGCAGAGAGTGAAAATAAAGGCCGGGATTGGCAAGCGAGCTTAGAAGGGTTGGCCAGTTACTTACAGTCTCCCTGGAGGTGCTAGCTATTTATTTATTTATTTATTTATTTATTTATTTATGTTTTTTCTATTATTTATTATTAGTTATGCCTACAGCACCTGATCTTCCTAGGTGGTCTCCCATCCAAGTACTAATCAGGCCCGACCCTGCTTAGCTTCTGAGATCAGACATTGGGCTTATTCAGGGGGGTACGGCCGTAGACCATGGACCGTGGCTCCACTGGGGTGTGAACCCAGGACCTTCTGTGTGTAAAGCAGATGTGCTAATAATCGCTACACTATGGAACCAGGTCCAGGAGGTGCTTTTTAACAAAAATGAACAGTAAAATACGGAGTACTTCTTCCTCCATTCCTTCAGAAGCATCTGTTGAGGGTCTCCTGTGCCCCGGGCAAACTACATAACGATGTGGGCTCGGCATGGAATGTCCACAGTTTAATTGCCATGGCTCACAAGGAACGATCACTTTGGCAGGGAGGCACTTCTTCCTTCGATTTTCCAGAAGTAAGTTTTCCCCCAACACTCTGCCCCACTCCTTACACTTTCAAGAGGGAAATCGGGCATGCCCGGTACAAATCAATCAATCAGTCAATCAATCAATCAATCAATGGTTCGCTGCTCATGCTCACTTTCTCTTTCTCTCTCTCTCTCTCTCTTCTCCCCCACCCCAGTGTTGGGAGGGGAAGCCTGTAGTGGTCCACATGTGTCTAGAACTGCTGAGAAAGGTAGTATCATTCTGGGGTGCAGACCACTGTTGCCCTAACCCTAAGCTATATTTTAACATTGGCTTTATCAGTAAACAGGCTGATATTTTAGTCTTTTTTTTTTCTTACTCTTTTGTTTACCTCTAATTTGCTCAGAACTTGGGTAGGGAAAGTAGTATTATATATGAGGCCTTCTTAAACCACAAACCATCTCCTAGTATACAGTTAGCCATTGTTATAAATTCTTTACATTTCCTTTCATATTTAATTATTGGCACAACCCTAGGAAGAAGGTGCTGCTAAAATCATCATCATCATCATCATCATCATCATCATCATCATCATCACTATTATTATTATTTTGCAAATGAGGAAACAAGACATTCATTAGCTGGACAAAGTTCACACGGTTACAAAGGGGAGGAGCTGGGACTCCAACTCACTTTTGGGCTGTAAAGCCTAGAAAGTCCCTTCAGTCTATACCGCCTCTGCTTAGATTTCTTTTGCAGTATAATCCTCTCATTTTCTATCCAAGTTATTTTAAATTCTCCTTACATCAACAAACCAAAGTACATGTACGTGACTATTCTTTTTGATAAGAAAATGCTGACGAGAGAGAGAACAAAACAAATGCCCTTGCTGAGAGCTGAGATCTGCTCTAACACCTCGAACGTTAAGAATCGAACACTTTTCTCGTCTATTGTTGACACAGATTGAGCTATCTGGATTAACGCATCTAGCAGCTCACTTAGTTCCTCAAGGAGAGACAATGTAAGCCATTAGCTTCATTCACGTTACAGAGCAACGATTTGGAGAATTCTCCCCTATAGCTAAAGGAAGACGAGTATTACATGACCTGATCCTGGAGAAGACGAAGTCTCTGATGCTGTATTTATAACTCATCAGTCCTAATCCTGTCTACACAGGACTGAGCGTTTGCATCACGAAGAAACACTGCCAAGCAGCTATTTAAATTAGACCCTGACATAAAATGTCTTTTCAGACATCTACTACTTCGCAGCGAATATTCTCTCCAGAGAAGTCCACAAGATTCCCATAAAACCAGAGCTATAAGATTTCTTCAAGACAAGTAAAAACTACCCTGAGGGTGTTTTGAAGCTAGAGCTTTTTAGTCATCATCGCTGTAAACTTCCCAAGGTCTTGCTGGAAGCACTGCCGTGGCCATTGTTCATGCTACTTCTGGTCACGGACACAGAATGAATTCCTTGGCCCCTTGTTTTTCTCCAGTGCATTAGGGATGGCGCTAGCCCTCATCTGGTGTGACCATTAGCTCTGGCTGGAGGACCTGAGCATGGCCCCCTGTCCTCTGTCTCAAATGTGCTTCTCTTAGAAGCCTGGGCCATGGACAAGGGTAACATGAAAAGCTCAACTCTGTGGGGATGGCTTTGGAAAGTAAGGTCACGATGATTATTTCATTGCCTCGGTCTTAGAGTCTCATCTGCATTTCTTTTGCCAGAATTTCAAAACCATAACTACTTCTCTGGAATAGAGAACTTTCTTATCCTGCTTGTTAAATGTTTCTTACTCTTGACCAAATCAATTGGGTAAAAATGCAGGTCTTGAAAACACATTAACAGGATAAAACTGTGCTATGAGAAAACACAGACTCTGTGGTGCGAGGTTGCCTGATAATGTTTTCAGAGGACAGCATGACAAACCTACATCCTCGTTATCCTTTTATCTCCAGGAAATCAATTCTCCAGAGCACTTAACTGGTACAGATTATACATCATTTTCTTATAGATTCTACCCATATGTTAGCTAATTGGAGAGCTCTGGCTGGCGTTTCCTGGAGTAGATGCCAAAGGATGAGAAGATGTTAAGAAAATATCTAGTCAGCAGCCTGCCTACCCTTACACATGACATCCTCAGTGGCTCGTTCTAATTCTGGAAACCCTAGATAGCGCTGGGCTCTCCCAGGACATATGGGGGAATCTGTGGGTAAGAGAAACTTCTGAGCTCCTTATGTTTGTCAACTACGCATACCTGCTATGGGAAAGCCCTAAAGTCAAATTCTAAAGCTCAGTGGGAATCTAAGGCTGCTTATCTTTCTACCGTGAGTAGGTGGTTCAGCACCCATGCACACCAAGCTGCTCAGGCAAGTTCAGGTTTTAGAAATAAGGAGTAACTGCAGTACAAGACAAGTAGGCAAAACTATCCTCCATGAACTATTTTAGTATTTCTGGATAAAAGTGTATGTGCATATGTGTATAGGAGAGGGGGTGGGAATGGAAAAGATTTTTACTTACTTATTACATTCATTGTGGGAATAATGGAGTTTTACACCAAGGCAATAAATGACTGCCTGGAGCTGCTCCCTAGTGTCTGGGTCACATTTTCAAAGTATTTGGAAACAAAATGATTTGAGCTCATCCTATGATCTCTCTACCCCTTCAGTCTACCATTTATTAGTAAGAACAATTGTCATTTACTGTCAATTAATGAGTGCATGCTTTTTCTCAGGATTCATATTGAACATTTTCATGGGTGGCATCATTCATTCCTCTCAACAACCTGATGAGGTAGATACTATTATCATCCCCACATTACAGATGAGGAAATGAGGACTTGACAGCTCAAATCACAAGCCCACTGACACACAAATGCCAGGAGTGATCCCAGGGTTCACAACCAGGCTCCCAAAAGGTCTGCTCTGCTCCCTTGTTGGGGCTCAAGATAAGTGTCTGGTCTCCTTGAGGCTGGAAGGGGTGACTACCAAACACCTGTTTCAATAGGTGTCTCATGATGTCACAGTATAAACTTGCATTACAGGTGATTCTTTAAGACCCCACCTCCAGTGCAAAGAACAATTACATTTTAGTTAGAGTATACCATGAATAAGTTATAATTGGCAGCAGCCTATTGAATGTAGCCAAGAAATCTTGCAACTTCAGTTCCAGTCAATTCCACAAACAATTACTGAATCCCAAATATGCACCTGCTACTGTGCCAGAGGCCAGAGATTCAAAGATGCAAATGAGGGCCCCTTTTTAACACATGATTTATTTATACACCTATGGATCTCCAGTGGCATGCTAGAAAGTACTTGAAACCTCATTATTATTACAGCTTATCTCTTTGAGACTTCAGTTTTACTCAAAGATTGGAGGTGGGACAGGGGAATTAAGTAATTGAATAGCTAAGTAATTTAAAACACTTCAAACATTTAAAACAAACACAGATATTATGGAGTTGAATAAAAATATTGCCTTATTTTTAAGATAAAATACTGGCTTCAAAAAAATCACATGCATGAAGTCAACCATCTCAGGGTTATACACTTGAATTCCCAAGGGTGCTTGTTCTCTTTTCTCTGCTGAGTTACTTCATAACTAGGTAGAAACAGTCGAAAAGCACAGACTCTATTAATTAGTGAAGGGAGATAGATACGTATAGACAGCGATACTTTTTTTAGAAGCTGGATCTTCCAAACTGAGAAAGAAAGTAGATGACCTAGGAGGCAGGGAAGAGAAAGAAACTATGAGAAGCTTCATTATGGTCAGCTCAGTCAGCTACCAAAGATATGTGAACAAATACAATAGAGATAAGAATGAGAGAAAGGGGCTTAGTGAGCCCCTCATGTTGTGACAAGGGAGGAAGCTCGAGTTTGGAAGAATCGAGTGGAAGATGGAACCAGGTTTTCAGAAATTGATTATGAACAAATTTTAAAGATACTGGCTGGGCCGGCAGATCAGGGTGTGAGGAAAGTGTTAGAGGCATGTAAATAAAGCTATCCTAGAAACGAGGCAACGTTGGAAGAGGAAAAGAGAGACAGGGATGGAAGCTCAGTCTCAGAGTGCAGAGTTGAGGAAACCAAGCAAAATGAAATGAGGATGAAAAGAGCGAAAGGCAAATAGATAAAAACTTATAGGTGATGAGAACAAAAAGATCTAACTTCTACATAATAGGTTTCTCTGGAGAAGACCAAGTAAGAGAAAAAGGCATAATTATATCCAAAGATAATTCAAGACGTTTTTCTGAATAAAAAAGTTGAATCTACAGATTGAAATATAGACTAAAAAAAAAAAAACAGGAAAACTGCTCAAATCATAAGAAGAAAAAAGTCAACTCTGAAAGGCAGTGGGTAATAATATGAAGACTTCAGAGATGTCAAGCGTGACTCAAGAGTTTTACATACAGTATTGTTATTCGAGCATAAAGGCAAAGACTTTTAATTTTAAGAACTCAGGAAAATACTTTCTGTGAGCCCTTCTGAAGAAATATTGGAAGACCAAACCCCAGTCACCCACGAGAGGATTTGAAAGGCTAGAGTAAAATGTCGGCCTTGAGGACAGAATCCATTTAATACTAAAACCGAGACAACTGTAGGAATTACAATTTCAGAATTTAAATTTTATGAACAATGTCCATTTAAAAATAATAATATTGCTAAAAGTACCGAGAAGTAGAAGATAAGAGAGAATAGAAAATAGAATGTGTTGGTTTCCTAATTTCTCAAATGGAAGATCACAAGGCATCATCACCTTAAAGCTGGCAAATCAGGTAACAGAAGTATAACTTAGTACACTGATTTTTAAAATCACGTGTACATGTTACTTATTAAAACAAATTATGAATAGTAAAATAACAGAGAGTTACAACAAAGGAAGAGGACTTGCAACGAACATGCTAAAGAGAAAGTCTTGGAAAAGATTCCTATAAAGCTTTGACCAACCAAACTGTGAAAATGAGTTGTGCCCTGGTACATGCACTTAGAACTGACTTCAACTGGAATTCCTTATGCTGCAGCATTAACGCATGGCATATCTTCTTAGGACATGAATATTCCTCAAATATTGGAATGTTACCTGTGGGTTTACAGGGTACACAGTGAAAGTGTGAAGACTTTTACAACAGTGACAGTTGGGTGAATGGTGACCCCAAGAGTTTGCTCTTAAGCAAAGAAGTTCCCCCTTTTAGGTCGTATATAAATGGGGAACAGAAACTGGAAGAGGAGTTTCTTCTTGAGGGTCTCCTCTCCCATTTCAGGTCAAGCTTTTAGGTCATTGATTTGAAAATATTATTTCAGCATTGAATCTCTTTCTCTTTTTACATACAGAAATACCTGTTTTACCAACGTTACTCATATCTATATTACATACTATATGTAATGAGAGAAATACTTTTTTCCAAAATAATATAGTCTTCACCTCTGTACCAACCAAGAACAGGATTTACCAGCACATCTGCAATCCTCTTGTTGTTTTAATGACTACCTACGGGGCTAGGGCTCAAAACCTAGTAGTGAGGATAAAAAGAAAAAAGAGAAATCTTATGCTACTCTTGGTTTTGAGTCTAATACTCTTAGTTATGGGGTCAACTTTCCTGTTTCCATTAGTCCTGCTTTGTTCTCCATTAGCTGGAACCCTGCCCTAGACAGTAGTCCATGAATTGAGTTTCTTGCGGTGACAAAGGGGCATCGGTGTCATGTAAAACCCTCCATAACATGGAGCAGAGGGTGGCACCCTTGGAAGGTGCTTAGTCAGTATGGATGACAGACTGAAGGTGCCATAGAAATTGAAGCTTATTCGCATTGGAAAAAAAATCTAGGCTTTCATAAACATCCCCTCATGAAAAGAATTTGCCAGATATACTAAAACAAAAAACAAAACCCAGTATCATCTAAAACGAACAGCTGTTAGGACAGCTGTTACTAAAAACAGATTAAGGTACAACTGCTACATAAACAATGAAAACGGGAAGTATTTCCCCATTTTATTCCGGTGGAATTTAAAACCCCTCCTATTTATTACCCAGTAATCCCACTGGGATTCAGCACATTTCAAGTCTCACAAATGCAAAAAACACTGTTATAAACCAAACGTAAATATTCCACCTCCCTTAGAATGTCTCAGAGTTCTAAAAACAACACGCACCCTACACTTCCCTCGGTCTGCACTCCTTGTCCTCTGTTTAAAACTAAAGTGTTGGTCATTAAACATAAGCCCAAGAACAACTAAGAGGCAGCTGTCCCGCTCTGTACGTGGCCCTGGTCAGTGTGGGTGTCACTCAGAAGAGGGTGACTGACATTCAAGAGGTCCCAAAGGAGACACGATTTTATAAAGATGGTAAAGAATGTAGCGACCGTTCCTATAAGAAATGTATTTCCGGGAATTGAAGATATTTAGTTTGCAGAGAAGTCTTGAGGAGACACGGCAATTGTCTGAACAAATTTGAAAGGCTATCACATGGAGTATAAAATAGATTTATTCTGTGGCCCTGGGAAGCACAGAACCAGTGTCGGTGAATGGGCTCATTTGAATTCATTATAGGAAAGATATTCTGTCTAGTTGGATTTAGCAAAAAAAAAAAAAAAAAGGTTGATTCCTTAAATAGAGAGGGAGTTCCCTGCCACTAAGAATAACCAAGCAGAAGTGAGCTGAGCATCGCTCAGTTGTGTGGAGAGGTGTCTCGAACTGGAATGTAGGACCACCCAATGGCCTATTTTTACAACTACCATTCGTGCTTAGTTATAAAGCCTTTTTTGTAATTTTTAAAACTAAGAGAATAATGATTTGGTGGCAATTATTTTAAGACTCAGAGCAATTTAGCTCCATTGCTTCTTTTATCATTACTCTCTTTTGTGAAGATGAATGAGAAGCAGATGATGAACAGAAAAAGGGGAGGAAAGCCCAGAAGAAGGGGGAGACAGAAAGAGAATCCACAGCTTTCTATTTTGTGTCCTTTCTTGGAAATTGGGCTATATCTGAAGTAATATTAAATGTGAACTATTGCATTACTAGGGTGCACTTTCATCAAAGACCAACTCACCCTTGCAAATTGTCTCCTAAAATTTTTCACTGGACATGAATTTTCACCAGCAGCTCTATAATGTTGGTACGAAATGACATAGTTCTTGATTTTATTTGTTCTCGCCATGGAAATTCTCTCATGTCTTTCGGTATGATATTTCTGAGCTCATCCATAACTGGTTAATAATCTATATTAAGAAAAATATAGGTTTACAGTATAAGGAATATAGTCAAGAATATTGTAATAACTATGTACAGTATCAGAGGGGTACTAGATTTATTGGGGTGATCAATTCATGAGTTACATAGATGTCTCGTCACTATGCTATACACTTGAAACTAATATAATATTGTATGCCAACTGTAATTGAAAAATTAAAAAATATTATCTAAAAAAATAAAATAAAAAATTGAAAAAGGTCATTGGCACTGGAAAAGAAAAAAAAAATTATAGGTTGTGTTTACAGATTAACTTTAAAGAACATAGCACACCTCTTCTAAGGCTCCTGCCCTCCTGGCCAAAGAAACAAACAAATTAACACAAAGAGCCCCATTGACTCAAACCACTTCCTAAACAAAAAAAAATTAAAACAAACCACCAAAGCCATTATAATCTCCTTGGAGAAAAAAGAGTCACGTTTGAAGCTGGATTAAAAAACTAAGAATTGTGAACTCAGCTGATCACCAAATATCATGTAAGGAACAATATCATGTTAGAAGCCCCATTGATGGATAAACATATTTGCGGTCTTCTAACTGTGCCCATCTGAATACCACAATTCTCTCAAAGCTCACCCGAGTTCCACCTCTCCCATGGGAAATATGGAAAAGTACATGACAATTCAAGTACCACCTGAATGTTTCACAGGGACTTCAAAATCTGTGCAACTGGAACTGAACTTGGGACTTTGCCCTCATAGCCTGGTCCTCTCTCAGCATTACATGGCTCCAATGTCATTATCAAAACAAAAATGAAAGACACCCTTAACACTTTCCTTTCTCTCCCCGCGATATGCAATAAATAACTAATCCCACCTAAATCCCTCCTAAATGCCATTCGAATCCATCCTACCACCACCATCCTGGACAAAACCATCATATTCTCTCTCCTGGACAATTGCACAAGCGTCCAAGTTAGTGTCTCCAGGTACACTCTTATTCCATTCTGTCACCGCATATTTGACCCCTTTTACCCCATCTACCTCTCCCCTCCCCTCCACCTTCTGGTAACCACTAGTCTGTTGTCCATGTCCATGAGTCTCTGTTTGTTGCTTTTAGGTTTATATCCCACATATAAGTGACATCATGTGGTTTTCCACCTTTTCTGTCTGGCTTATTTCACTTGGCATGATTATCGCGAGGTCCATCCGTGTTGTTGCAAATGGCAATATTTCATCTCTTCTAATGGCTGAGTAATATTCCATTGTATATATGTACCAGAGCTTCTTTATCCAGTCATCTATCGTAGGACACTTCGGTTGCTTCCATGTCCTGGCCACTGTGAATCATGCTGCTATGAAAGTCAGTGTGCAAATATCTTTTTGGATATGAGTTTTCACGTCTTTGGGGGTACATACCCAGTACAAGGATTGCTGGATCATATGGTAGATCAATTCTTAGTTTTTTGAGGAACATCCATACTGTTTTCCATAGTGGCTGTACCAATTTGCAGTCTCATCAGCAGTGAATGAGGGTTCTTTTTCCTCCGCATCCTCTCCAACATTTGTTATTACTTGTTCTTGCTCCATTCTAGAGCTGAAATGATCTGACAGACAAAACTAATCATGCTGTTCCACTTCAATGGCTTCCAGCTGCCCTTAGGATAAATTTCAAACTCCTTAGCCTGGCTTCATGGACCTGCGTGATCTGGCTATTTGCTAAGTCTCTAGCTGCTCCTCATCACTCTCTCTTCTGCCTGAGGGCACAAGTCATGTTGAACTTGCTCCCTGTCTTTCCAAAGAAGAGGCCATGCTCTTATCTGCCTCAAAGTTTTATACCTGCTATTCTTTCTGCCTTTCTTCCCCTCCCTCTCTCCCTTCACCCAGCTAAGTCCTACTCTTCCTTCAGGCTCCAACTCCTGCCACCTGCCCCTGTTAGATGAGGTCTCCCTCTTAGATTTTCCTATAGCTCTTTACATCTCCTTTGTAACCCACATAATATTTTTAACTCCTCGTTTATTGTCATTTCCCAAACTTGTTTAGAAATTTCAAGATAACAGGGACCATGTCTGCTTCACTCACTGCTGTATCCCAGGAACTTAACATCTAATTTACGCTCATAAAGTTGTTGAATGAATAAATTAATGAATGACACGTGCTCTATAAATCCATAATTTCAATGCAAACTTCACTGCAAAGAAGAATCACCTGGATGCCAATTTAGCAGATCCATAATCAGTTTTAGGAATCTACCTTTTTGACTAGAACTCTGGGGGATTTTGATGCAGATCGTCCTTGGCTCACACGTTGGAAAGCGATACTCCAAGATACAGAGAGCAAGGAAGAGAAGCAGAATTGAGGCTAAAGAGACAAAAGGGAGCAAAATGGGAGAAGTTAAACAACAACAGAAGATTTATATGACTGTTCGAACCACCACTGAACATCCGAAGGACTAAATGATAGATTGTACAATTAATTCCTCAATAA
>NW_011888961.1:2138826-2164191 GCF_000151845.1 Pteropus vampyrus
ATACCGGAAGAGGAGAGCAATTCTTATCACAGGAGACAGAGAGTCAGCACCAAGATGAGTCTGCATAAACACACCTTACTAAAATAACCCTTATCTTTCATTAGTTTCCTCCATATAATTTCTATTTATTTCCCCACAATTAATCATCCCTCGAAGTCCAAAGAGAAGCCTTTGTTAAATGGTATATAAGCCCTGAGTCTAAGCACTTCTTTGAGTTTGACTTCTTTTCTGAGAACTCCCATGCATGTAAAATGTTAATAAAATTTGTATTCCTTTCCTCCTATTAATCTGTTTTGCAGACCGCCATATACTGAACCTAAAAAGGTAGAGAAAAAGCTTTTCTTCTCCAACAGGATCTAATTCCTAAAATTAGACTGGCACAATCCAATATATGATGGCCAACTGAATCAAAAAGGGGTTGTAAAGAGGTAAAAAGGAAAACTCCAGAATTTCACCCTGAATAGATCCTGTCATAGTACCCACAATCGGCTCCTGAACTTCTACGTCTGGAATTTGCAGGTGGTGCAGTGATGGAGCATTATGTCCTGGGTTCCACCACTTCCAAGCCAGAAGAATTTACCTCAACTCAATTGCAGATTCTTCACCCATGAAATGGGTATACAATTTCTTTACAGGGTTGTGAGAATCCAATGTGAAAGCATTTGTAAACTGTAAGTCATCTTATAAATAGAAGGCATTATTAAATTCTATCAACAGGTAAAGCAATAAATAGTTCCCAAGAATATTTAATCTTTTTTCTTAAATTACTATACAAGTGACATTCAAGTAAATATTAGTTGTAGATGATGTGAGGTATAAACGGTAAAATAATTCTGAATGATACATAATACTCTTCTGTGTATACTTCATCTCTGTGGCCTCACTTCATTTGCTTTCCTGAGAGTAAACATCTTAAAGCCAGCACTACATCAGTGTTACTCTCTGAAAACTAAATACTGCAGGAATTTATATGCGATATTTAGGAAAAGTGCCAAACCTGGCGATATCTGTACACACATTAGATAAAAGATTCAGCAAACAGATGCTCTTTCTTGCAATCAGCCAAGAACTTCTAATATTCTGACAACTTGTTAATCAACCAACATATGGCATCACTTTAGTAAACACAACACTCAGATTTTGCTTTTTACAGATCATTTTCTGAGGGATGTAATGGTCCTGACTCATCAACAGTATTCACTGAAAATCAAGTGAAGCTAGCCTCCGCCACCTCCTTAAATTTGTCTAATTACTTGGGAAAAAATAAATATAGGCATCAATTTGGATTTGGGGCATTTTTTTTCTGAGTGAAGATTTTTTAAAAATGTCGTCTTTTCAGACATTTGTCAAGTAGTAGAATATCTTTATTATACAGATTAATATATATCACAGGGCAAAATGTCCATTGTTCTTATGTTAGTTTTCTATAACTGTCCTAACAAAGTGTCACAAACTGGGTGGCTTCAAGCAAGATACATTTAGTTTTTCACAGTTTTCAAGGCTAGAAGTCTGAAATCAAGTTGTCACCCGGCTCACTCTAAAGCCTCTGAAGATTTTTTCTTGCCTCTTCCAACTTCTGGTAGCCCAGGCCTGTCTTGCTTGTGGCACGTAATTCCAATCTCTGCCTCACCTTCACATGGCCATCTTCCCTCTGTGTTTGCCTATGTCCAAACTTTACTCTTATTATAAAGGACACCAGTCATGGTGGATTAGGCCCCACTGTATCCCAGTATGACCACCTGTTAACCCGGCTACATCTATAAAGACCCAGTTTCCAAACAGGGTCACAGTCACAGGTATGGATGCGGGTTACAACTTCGACATATTTTGGGGGTTACATAATACAACTCGTAACAGTTCCAGACAGCACAAATCTCATGAGATAATCCTATAGGCAGAAGTGAGCTCTTTCTCATAATACTATGACAGCAGACCCCCTTATCTGTGGTTTCGCTTTCCAGTTTCAGTTACCCACAGTCAACTGAGTCCAAAAATATTGAATAGAAAGTTCCAGAAATAAACAATTCATGAGTTTTAAGTGGTGAGCTATCCTGAGTAGCGTGATGTAACCTCATGCCATCCAGCTCCCTCTGGCCTTGGGCCTGAATCCTCCCTTTGTCCAGCGTCTCCACACCGTAAACGCTTCCTACCTGTCATCAGATCCAGTTGCAATATCACAGGACTTGTGTTCAAGTAACCACTGTTTTACTGAATAATGGCTCCAAAGCGCAAAGTAGTGAGGCTAGCAGCTTGGACATGCCAAAGAGAAGCCGTGAAGTGCTTTCTTTAAGTGAAAAGGTACATATAGGAAAAAACATAGTATATGTAGGATTCGTTAGTACCTGCGGGTTGAGGCATCCACTGGAGGTCTTGAAACATATCCCCCCTCAGATAAGGGGGACCACTGTATCATAGATGACCATCCTCTTTGGATCCCTTTAAACGGGCCCGGCTGGCCGAGGTCTGGAGCTCAGAAAAACCCTTCTTCGTACGTCTCCCTCCCCTCTCAGTAATCTCTCTGCACCATCTCCTTCCTTCACCTCTCTCCCCTGGCTTCTGGACACCCTTCTGATTTCACTCTTCAGTTTCTAATTGTTACCTCCACATTCTGCTTCAAATATGTCTTCCCTTCTGCTCTCTGATACCACGTGACCTGGGCAGCTAGTCAGCTGCAAACTCTACCACCAGCGCACCAAGTTGGGCCAGTACCTCTGAGGATTGCAAAATCCAGCTCCTTCTTGTGCAAGGTGAGCCAGCCAGGCCCTAACCAGGTGAGGATGGGGAGGTGCAGGAGGGGTCAGGGCTCAGCGGGGGGATTATCCGTTTAAGGGTTTCTCCCACCAGCTGATATCCCAACGCTTAAGCATATAGCAAACTGTGATATATGTAAATAGCATGTTCATAGTCATTCATCTAACTCCTCCACTTCTAAAATTTCAGTAATAATGTTCACTCCTGACATGTCAAAAAGTTACGTATTTTGTGTGTTTTAATGACAACCAAAATATCTCCTCTCCAAGATGTTAAAAGCTATACCTCTAATAGAAATGATTAGGAATATGGAAAGACACTAAGACTCTGCATAAATTCACAATTCTGATTCACCTTCAGAGGCTATAGGAGAACCTCCAATGAAAGGGCTCGTAGGTCTCTTTATAATCTCTCTCCCTCAGGCTTTCATCTCTGTATCCCTACCCCTGAAACCCCTCTCGTGAAGGTTAGCATGACCAAGCCCACCTTGACAAAGCCAATAATCAACTGTCAGTCCTGGTCTTAGCTGGCCTTTCATGGCATGTGAGACAAGTGATCACCTCCTTCCTTCTGAAATACTTCCTGCTCTTGGTTCCTGAGACACCATCTCTCCTGACCCTCCTTCTCCTTGCTAGTGGCCCTTTCTTAGTCTCCTTTGCTTGATCCCCTACCTCTCCCTTGAGTCCCAGACTTGTACATCAGTTCAGAGAAAAGAGTGTTTAGAAAACTACATTGGAATTTTTGCTTTCGTGAATCATTATTGGGCAGAATACTACCCTGAAAAAATCAGGTCCATCCAGAACCTTCTTCGAGAGGATGTTAGAGCCAGAGCACTCATAGGACAAGAAGCCTCTTTACCCACAAGGTAGTTCTAGAGTGGATATCTTGCAGCTGCAGCCCATACTATTTTTTATTTTTCTAACTTTCAATCCATGTAGATTTTTCTTCAAGCTTACAGAGCATCTTTTAGATTTACACAACTCCGGTCAATTCAGAATAGAAATGGATGGCGCCACCTTCAATTATTTTGTTACCTCGGTGGTGGAGGTGGTAGAGATATGAACAAAAAGCCCGAAGCACTGAGGGCCTTTTGATCATTAGATCCGTTCGCTGCTGCCTTTGTCCTCTCTCCATCATGAACTTGGACTTGCTGACTGAGTGCCCCTCCCCAGACTGTAGTGTGAGGAAGATGGCCGAAGAAGAGCCTCCCCTGGGAATGTCTCCAGACGGTGCATTCCTGCAAACCCCACTGACTCTCCATTTCTCAGCCAGGATAATAATGGAGTCCCCAAGCGAGGCAAATTTCACACAATGGACTTGGGGACAGATAGGAGAGCTTCTCTGTTTCCTTTAAACACCAAAGAACAGAGATATCTGAAAAGGACTCATTCATCTAACACAAAGGCCAGGCCCCTCTGGGACTCCCGCCTTTCTCTCCTGCTTTCAGGAGCAACTCTAGTTTCCTGTTCTGAAGTCTCAACTTGCCACCAGGCAAAGAGCAGAAAATGTTGCAAAATATTGAACAGGAAATAAAGTCTTTTCCACACTGCTATATTTAGAACAGAAACAAACTATCACTGGAAAATGTTATTCTTTTTTCATCGAAATTATCGGAGTGACATTGGTTAATAACACCAAACAAGTTTCAAGTGTACAATTCAACAATATGTCGTATATACATTGCACTGTGTTCTTAATTTAATTTAAGTTTTATATAAAGCATGAATATGTATAGATAATTAGACCCAACAGTCTCTATACTAGGACAAAATCTATGCATTTTCTATAGCTAGCAGAGAAATGGACTGGCATAATATATTCAACTATTGCTATTAGATATTGCCTGTTTCTGGGGAAAAAAATCCCTTAATGCTTTTTGAATATTAGAAAATTATCTTCCAAAATAGTAATGTAATGATTTTAGATTTTACTATTTCATGACCATAAGGTACTTCATTCCCAATAAATTGCTCAGGCCCAGAAGTGCCACGTATGGGCTGCCATCAAAACAAGGTGGTGATTCAGTCAAGCAAAACTGATTCCATCTAAAAGGAGCACCCTTTCCCTCGGAAGAGTCCTAGTGACCTAGGATGCCTGACCCTAGCACAGTGAACCCAGGACAGGCTAAATACTCAGTAACATCCAACCGACTTGCTGACTGATTGACTATCGCCATCTTTTCCAGATCTATATTTCATTCACTCATTCATCACGGTTCTTTGGATATATTGAATAACTACAAGGCATTGAGATACAGTAGGGAACAAAATAAATTTCCTGTCCTCACGGAGCTAGCCTTTTAGTGGTGTAGACAACAGTAAACAATGACTGATAAACGCGGTGAAGAAAAACAAAGCAAGATCACGGGTAGAGAATGCTGGCAGTGTTATTTGGGGTGGGGGTGGGGATGGTGATTAGAGACTGTGTCTCTGATGAGGTTATACTGATGCTCTAGGTTTCTACATGAGCCATGCAGCTACCTAGAAGAAAAATGTCCCAGGTAGAAGGAACAGCAAATACCCCAGGCAAAAAGCGTGTTTGGTAAATATGCAGAGCACCAAGGAAGTCTCTAGAAGAGACAGGAACAGAGAGAAAAAAGGGAAGAGGGTAGAATATGGTCAAGAAGGGCCAGCGTGGGACAAACCATGAGGGTCTTGCAAATTTTATGCCAAGTATGATAAGAAGTGATGGCATATTTACTGAGAGCCTTCTTGCCCCAAAGTTCTGAGTTTTAATGCTCTTGGTAATTTAGAGATAAATAAAGATAATAGCGGACACAGCACAAAATTCAATGTGTGGAAGACTTTTGGAAATGTTCCTGTATCTCATGCTTCTGAAGAGTTCACTGGCTCAAAAGCACAGCCAGCCTCCTGCCTGGTTCACCAGGCCCTGCTGGCGGCTGGAATTTCATGAATTATGTCCCTGAATGAGCCCCTCTAGCCCCTGGATTGTGCGCTTGGCAAGCCCGTTGAGCACAATGGACTTAAACACACCTTGAGCTGTGGCTTGATGATCCAGATGACAAAAGGTCTCTTTAGATGGTGAGGTTTTCCTCTGCTTAAAACGAGAAAAGCTAGGTTCTCCGGAATGCAGGGTGTGCTTTGAGGCTGACACATGTGAACGCGGATAATGTCAGCTGGTGGTCCAGGAGAGCCGAGACTGGCTTCAGCGAATGCACTGCACAGGGGCAGCCCCTTCCGCCGCCGTGGGGGAACAGCAGGAAATCCCGATAGGTGGGCGAGTCTGCTCTTTCTGCTCTTTCTTCCAGCCTCGCTTTATCATACAGAAAAGAACCTCATTCTTTACTAATCAGCCATTCAGTCTGCCATGCTCCTCTTAGAAAAGAAAATGCAGGGAATTTGTACAGGAGAGAATGCCGCCCCCCATCCATGCCCCTTCGCAAAAGTTTCCATAGGAAATGGCCTGCAGTATTTCACTTTCTGCTTAAAAGTTTTCTTTAAAGGAGGCCATGCTCTAGTCAGACAAACTCGGGACTGGATCCCGGCTCGCCAACTTTCCTGCACGTGCCCTTGGATGGGTTACGCACGTTCTTCAAGCCTCATGTTTCCTCATCTGAAAAAACTATTTGTTCCTTATAAATAGGCTTTAAGGATTGGAAATTATGTACCTGTACCTATATTTACATATGACCTAGCATCTAGTTAAAACCTAATTATCGATGGGCATCATTTTTATGACGATTATTAATACTAATTCAAATCTTATCATTTGTAGGTCCCTGTGTCACATATCCCTAGACATCCCAGGGTTCCACTTCAGCAGCAGTCTGAGAGTGAAGAATCTGCCACAGTTAGGATCCTGATGTTCTATCAATGAACAGAAGTCGGATTTTCAGAAACGCAATGGGGCCTAGACCTGGGAAGACGAATGGTTTGCAAACATGTCGCCACTCTCTGCTCCATTTCGTCGCAGTCCTCCTGACCGCTGACCCTCGACCAGAATCTTACTCAGAATCCTTCTCAACACAGCATGCCCAGCATCCTCTCACGACAGATGGCAATCGTCAAAGGAGAGAAATAAAACCTAATTCCCCTACTTGGTCTAAATGATGACTAGAAAATGTTGGTTTTATGTGAGGGAGGGAAGTAGGCTCAGTGGGGAAAGGGCCTTGTTGGCGAGTATAATCACGCGATGAAAAGCCACTGAGTTCTTCCCAGTTGTCAAAGTTGGGCAAAGGTGGCAAAAGCCTTGGGCTCTGGGAAGCGACAGGGCCTGGTCCCTTAAAAGATTGCCACCCCGTGACTGCCGGAGTGTCAGAAGGCCTTTCTATCTCAGACTAGATTTTGCGTAGCCTGTGCAGAACTGCAGGAAAGATAAAGACGCCTTGAGTTCTGGCTGTTAATAAGCAATTGACTTCACAAATGCTACAAGGTTCTCAAATTCCAACACAATTTTGAAGAAGAACAACAAACTGGGTAGTGGTTCGCTTCATCTTTTTTTTGTTGTTGTTACATTGAAGGGAACACACGCACAACATGCATGTACACATGACCTTTCTAATATCGCTGATAGGTCTCATTCTGTTATTTGGTGCTTTTTATCGAGAAGATAAAAGGGGTTCTTGGGAGCAGAGCCACCACGAAACAGAGATCAGAGAGGTCCAAGCGAGGCAGAGTTTTACCAGTTTACTATCATTAGACATCCTTCCCCCCGCCCTTAAAACTATGCTTTCTTTTTTCTTTCTTTACCATTCAAGAAATGTATTTTTCTTTTAAAAATAGATTACCTAAAACCCAAAGCTATACACTAAACTTGTAACTTATTCAACTATCTCTCCTTCCCAAAAAGAGCTTTCTCCTCCAACCCCCAAGAACCGAATTGTTTCTTTGGCCCTGGGTGACGCTGACTGTGGATTTCAGTCAGGCTGCCCGGAAACCGGCTGCCGGCTTCCTGGGACAGCCGCCCAATTCAGGAACAGCCTCGCAGGCATCCCGGGCGATCTACTTACCAAGGAAGGAAGGAAGGACGGTGGTGCTTTTCTCTCAAGCTAGCCACTCGGTTTTAGTAAAAGGTATCTTTGAAATTTGAAAACCGATTTGCCCAAAGGTCTAAAAAAAATCCTTTGAAGCGGCAGGAAATTGATTTTCACAAAATTAGCTTTTCGTTCTCTCTCAGGGGAAGAGTGCGTGGAAGAAGAAGAAAGGGCAACTGAGTCTGCAGTACAAAGGGCGTGTCTTGAATCATGGGATTTATAAACCATCTTGTCACCTCAGCCTCTGACAAAAGCCAGCAATAGCTCACCCAAAGAATAAGCAAATGCTTGAGAAACTCGCTTACCGAAAGTCCATCCAACTGCTGTAATTGGGTGAGTGAATAGTTTGAACTCAGTGTTGAAAACACAGAATGGTTTAATTCCTTTATTTCTTTTCCAGTTTCTGCTTCCGCCCATGCTCAGCCAAATACATTTTCCCTACCCCTTAATGACATCTCAGCTAGATCTTGTAGGCCTATGGTCACTTTTCCTTAATAAAAAGTCTAGGCCAGCTTTAAAGTCCAATCTTGTATTCAATTTAAATCTCATTTCCTTCTGTCTCTGGTGCAGGCTGGGCCATAACCTCATGGGGACATGGCATGGTCTGGCTCTGGGCAGTCTCCCCAGCCCCCAAATCCGGCTCCTCAATAGGTTTGGGGCAGTGAGGAAAGATCAGGAAAATCCTCTCGGGGTTGTTTTCATTGTTTCTTGGGCTAACACTGATAAGCTCTTAGCATCTATTATGTGCCAGGATCCAAATGTGGTTCTTGGATGCCCGACTCAATTTTATGGCTGGCTTGGCAAGGTCTATACAGTTCCTTGAGGTGGGAGATCAGTCCCCTGTTCAACCTCTCCACAGCTCCCACTACTGGCAGCATCCCTCTCCTCCCCTTCATAAATGCACCCTCTTAGAAACTCGGGAGCCCTTGTCTGTTAACAGAGAACTCTCAAGATGGTGCCAGCCCACTCCTGGTCCATGTAAGAACCTCATCCATCCTTGCCACCCCAGCCACTGGCTTCATGGCCAGTTCTTTTCTCTGCTTTGCTCTGCCATCTTTCTCTTATTCCCTTTCCCCGGGCAAACCAAGCACAGGAGCTGATTGGCTGGCCTGTCACCTAAACAGATGTCCAGCCAGTAAGAGAGGTGCCAGACTCCCTTCTCTTCAAGGCAACCTTCCCTTGGCTTCAAGAAGGAGAAAGCGCCCCTCATGTCCCCAGGGGAGAGAATCCCTGTTACGATGGGCATTTCATTCCTGGAGTGGTCCCGGTTACTTCAGGAAAACCTCTCTCTGTTTCTCTGCTTCCTGGGGCACTGTTGTGAGTTCTGGTAGGAGGGCCTGTTTCCCTCAAATCCCCAGGGAAGGTGTTTATTCCCATTGTTGGGGGTTATCTTTGGTGTGTGGGGTACTTGAAGCCTCTGTGTTCTCTGATTCAGTCCCTAGCTGCCAGGGGAATAAGAAAAAGGCTCAGTTAATATTTTTTGTACCACTATCCGAACATCTCCTGAAACACATCCCTATCACACCACAAGCCTTTGCAGACTTACCAATTCACTCACCCATTTAACAATTATTTCCTGAGTGCCCACTCTGCACAAGGAACTGCTGTAGGCCCTGGGGATATGTCAGCCAACAGGGCAGAGGAGTTATCTCTCAGACAGCTTACATTCGACGGGAGGTGAACGCCTTAAACGAGCTTGCTAGCCAGATGACTATAGATAGTGCTATGCGCTCTGAGATAGTAAAACGCAGTGTAGACCGACTGCAGGGGAAAAGCACCACTGAAGACTGGTGGCTGGACAGGCTTATCTGAAGAGGGGGCGGGAGGATCATTGAAGTGGACTAAATGATTCCCAGGCAGGACAAATGTGAAGGCTCTGAAGTGGGAGCCCCTTTGGCGTGCCCAAGAAATTTAAGATAAGTGAGTGGGTTGTTTTCCCATTGACATCTCAGGGTTAAACCTCCCAAGATGCCTCTCCCTGTCCTCTGTTTGCTCCAGGCTAGTACATGAGATAACGAGCTACACCGTTCTTTCTGCTGCTAGTCCACCTGTATACCTTACTTAGGCTGTTACCGCCGTCTATTAGACTTAGAGACTTTAGAGATGAAGGAGCATTTTCATTCATTTATGTGGGTCATCCTTATCACAAGGGTATTGTAGATCTGACTAAACTGCCACACGTAAAAACATCAGCCGCCAGGCAAGAGAAGAACAGCTAGAAGGCTTTCCATACCCAATACTTTCCTAATGGGTAATGGATACTTTTACTCGAATATTAAAAAGTGTCTGTTACATCTCAAAGCATTATACAAATAAAAATATATTATCATGAGGCTTACTAGAATTAAGTATGGATAATGAGGGGGAAAAATATAAGGTCAAAGAAAGCTGTAGGGTACCATTTATTACTTTGAAATAAGAGAAATCTTGTTGGAATTGTCCATCTTGTTAAATAAAATCACCGCCATAACATTCATGCCTGAAATGGCATATTTCTTAGTGACATGGAATTTCAGAGCTGAAAGATATCTTTGAGATCATTAATGACAACTCACTCATTTTACACGTAACAGATATCTAAAACCACATAGCATTTTAAATTATGAACTTGAACTTGAATCCAAACCTCTTACTCCCAGTCCACTAGTCTTGCAACTACATTGCAGGACCTCTAAGCTAGGATATGCTACCTGACATACATTATATCAAAGACCAGAGCCAACTCTGTCCTGAGCACAGTTAGACTGAAGGCATTGTGGGGGGCAGCTTCCAAGATGGCCCACAGTGATCCTCACCTACTGATACTCACATTCTTGTATAGTTGCCTCTTACTTATACCAGGGCTGGTCTATAGAACCAACAGAATACAGCAGAAGTGAAGGCATGTCACCTCCAAGACTGGGTTATAAAAGACAGGATGCCATCTTGGTCTCTCTCTCTCTTGGAGCACTTACTCTGGGGACAACCAGCTGCTATGGAGTGAGGATGCTCAGGCAGCCTATGGAAAGGCCCACATGGTGAGGAGAGCTGAGATATTCAAACAACAGCTGGCAAGAAACAGACTTTCCAACAAGCATGGGAGTGAGCTTGGAAGCAGATCGCTAGCCTCACGTGACCGGAGTTGACAACTTGACTACAAACTTACAAGAAATCCTGAGCGTGAACCACCCAGCTAAACTGTTCCCAGATTCAATACAGAGAAACTATGAGCTAATATTTATTATTTAGGCTGGTATTTTGAAGGATAATTTTTTTACGCAGCTATAGACCACTGATACAGACACAGTGCTTTAATTCTTCTAAATCACCCTCAGTACCATGTGATGAGCTGTATTACTCAGTGAGAGCTCCATCTCCTCTCCCCTTCACACACAGGGGAGAGACAGACAGACACTTGCTCTGCTCAAGGACCTGCCAACAGGGATGAAGAGGTGGGAGAGTGATCTGCCAAATGCCAACAACACCTCCTCAAGGACAACTCATCACAACTTCTGCTAGAAAACCTGGACCAAAGGCATGGCAGTCATTTGATGTACACAGAGGGGAGTGAACACGAAGCATGACTTGAGGCAGACTTCCTTTAAATATGTACAATCTTTTGCTGTTATTTTCATGCATTCAGAGAACCGGAAATTTCCAGAAGCTACTTTTTCCCTGCCCTGGGGTGGAAAGTTTTTTGAAGATGTCAGGAAACTAAAAGGTCATATTTTCTTTATCAGTTCTAGGCATGTGAATGCTTTAAAAATGTTTGCAATTTGGGGTATAGGATATACTTAGGCTGATATGCCTTACGTCTTAAAGGCACCACCTGACACCTGAGTCATCCCACTCTTGTTTTTCTGCTAGACTATGTCTCTTTCCATTTTCAGAGTTCTGTTTGAATTCACTAGATTTATTAAGATTTTTAAAGTGCTACAATCTATGTAGTATCATTTTTTTTAACCAACCCCCCAACAATCCGCCCCAAGCCCGAAAAAAAGTGGGCCTGGGTCCAAGCCCCCCCTGGCCCCGGGGGGGGTCCAACCTGGCTTCCCACATTAATTCCTGAGTCAAAGAACATTTGAGACTTTGAACTTGCTTACTAAGTGTCACCAGATAACGCCAGTGCCTGAGAGGCTGGCATGGTCAGAGTGGAGCTGGATGATGTTAGTGGTAATAATATCAGCTCCGCCTGGTTGGGAACTTTCTTTAATCTGAGGTGCATATCGTGTGCTATCTTCTCAACTTTCATATGAGGAAAGAAAGAAAGAAAGAAAGAAAAAGGAAGGACGGAAGGAAAGCAGGAAGGGGAGGAAGGAATGAGACCAAAAATGAGATCTGAAGGATACTGGCAGACTTTCTTGGCCTTCTCTGTCCTTTCTTTCCACAGTGCCTGAAATTCACCATGACAATGTATCTCTGCATTAGAGTTATAGTTTTTGAAGTGCGTACTCTTATGCGTGTTAATCTGCTTTTTGTTCTTAGTATTTTATGCTGAAGAGGTTTACCAGAACATGTCTCCTCAGGCTTGAGAGAATAAGAGTTTTATGGACGAGAAAGAGATAAGATCCAGCCAAATTTAGACCATAAGACATCTCCTGAAGACAGCTATTTTTTTGGAAAGACAGAGCGGCTCACTCATGCCTTATAAGGACTTGATGTCAGAGGTTACATTGTTTGCATTTTGAAAAGTTTACTGGTAAGAAACTAAAAGTTAAGCACTTCTAGGAATTACAAATAGAGTAGTTGAATTTTTAAATAAGAATTTACAGTCTTGTGGGGGCCTGGTAATTAATGCTGTTAAAATTCAAGGGCTTTGGGGACTATGGGATTAGCATTTCAAGTTTAGCCATAGTAAAGTCAGGAAGTGCAAAAGTTGAAGTTCTTATGGCAAAAGTAATTCATCCCCATTACACACTCTTGACAGAATTCTTACAAGCCCTAGAAATTTGTGTCTCTAATATACTTAGTTTGCCAAGCTGCTTTTGTAAAAGAAGACAGTACAGTTAGCTCCTTCCAGGCAATATGGTTACACTTTCAGCCTCATTATAGGACCCTTGGCATTTGGTTTGAAAGGCCAAGAGCAAAATCCATTTGTAGAAACTTCTTGAAAGAAGATAGAGGCTAAACTAGAACAGGGAGACCATTGTTTCACTTTTCTCCATGGAAACAGAACATTTGAATTTGATGTAACAAGATTTTTTTTCCAATCGGAAATTAAGAAATTAAGGAAAGAACACCATTCATATAGCATCAAAAATTGAAATACTCAGGGATAAATTCACAAAAGATGTACAATGCATGTACACCAAAACCCACAAAATATTGCTTAGAAAGAGTTAAAGAACTACACAAATGGAGAGATATAGATCATGTTTGTGGATTGGAAGACAATATTAAGATGTCAGTGTCCCCCAAATTTATGTATTCTGATCAACATAACAGAAGGTTTTTTTTTTTCTTTTAGAAATTGACAAAATGATTCTAAATGCATATCAAATGGAGAGGACCTAGAATGGCCAAATCAACTTTGAGAAAAAAATTAAGTTGGAAGACTAACAATGTCTGATTTCACGAGCTATTAGACTAACAATGTCTGATTTCATGAGCTATTATAAAGCAATCCAGACAGTGTGGAATTAGCAGAAAAATCGACAAATAAGATGAGTGGAACTGCATAGAGAACCCAGAAATAGACCTACACATATATGATTGATTGATTTTTGAAAAAGGCGCAAAGGCAGTTCTATGAGAAATAATAGTCTTTTCTATTATCATTTTTCTTTCTTCACAAATAGTGCTGAAAAATTGGATATCCATATAAAAAAAAGCAAAGAAACTTTGATATTATGCACTAGATGAAAAAGAGCAGTATTATATTTATAATAGATTTAAATGTGAAATCTAAAACTATAAAACTGCTAGAAGAAAACAGAAGAGGAATGGCTTTGTGACCTTCGGTCAGGCAAAGGTTTCTTAGATCTGACACCCTAGACAAGATCCATAAAAGAACAAAGTGCCGAAATGGATTTCATCAAAATTTTAAAGTTCTGCTCTTCAAAAGACACTGTTAGGAGAATAAAAAGACAAGCCAGAGACTGGGGGAAATTTTTTGAAAACTGTATATCTGATAAAGGATATGTGTCTAAAATACATAAAGAGCTGTCAAAACTCAACACTAAGAAAATAAACAACCCAATAAAAAAGCGAACAAAGGATTGGAAAAAAGTGAACAAAAGTGAAAAAAGTAACATCTCAAAAGTACATAAAGGATGGCAAATTAGCACACATGCATACACAAATTTAACATAATTTTTCATTAAGGGTATACTACAAAGAGATACATAGTTCTAAAATTAAATGTCTAAAATTAAAAAGACTGATCTTACCAAGTGTTGATGAGGAACAGGAGCTACTGAAACTCTCAGACACTGCTGTTGAGAATGTAAAATGGTGCAAACAGTTTGGACAACAGTTTGGTAGTTTCTTAAAAACTTAAACATATACTTACATGCGATCCAGACATTCCACAGCTAGGATTTACTCAAGAGCAATGAAAGTGTTTTAAAACGTACCTGGGATTTGTTTTAATCAGGTACGGTGAGACACGCAGACATGGAAGTGACTGTTATGAAAAAAGACATTTTACTCACAGTTCTCTAGAAACAGGAGGCATGAAACACCATGCAGGAGTACCACACAGGAAGTACCAGGGTCAGTCAAGAGGCCCAGAGAGCTAGGGAAAAAAGTGGGCAAGAGATTTTGTTGTGTTGTTTGCAAGGAGCAATGGATGAGTCGGGTAAGCAGGCTAAGCAGGATTCGGGTTGGCTGTTTAAATGATTTCAGCAGGCTCCGAGGGGTAGGAGCTGCTTCTAGTTGTCTGATACCTGGCTTGATTAGATCAGGTCAATAGCGTACCAGAGTGTAAGAGCCTATGAAAGGGGTGGCCGGGGTTGGGATGGAGAGTGTCTGCTCTGGATGGGTTAGTTTGTGGATGAAAGGTACACTTTAAGGGAGAGGCAGACTCTCTAGGATAACCGAGATGACAGGATGTCATAACATCAGAAACACGTGGTCAGTACAGAAATTATATGTTCATACAAAGATTTTACACAAATGTCCATATCAGCTTAATTTGTAATAGCTCCAAACTGAAAACAACCCAAATATATGTTGATAGCTAAATGGGTAAACTGTGCCATATACGAACAGGAAATACTACTCAGGAATGAAAAAGAAATCAACTGTTGATATATGCAACGATACGGCCGACTCTCAGAATAATTACACTGGGTGAAAGAAGGAGACAAAAATGGACTATGTATAATTCCGTTTATTCTATACAATGCCAACTAATTCATAGTGACAGAATACAGATCAGTGGTTGCCTGGTGACAAGGTAGACAGAGAATGACATTAAAAATGAGAACAAGGAAACTTTTGGAGGTTATAGACATATTATTATCTTAACTGTGGTGATGGTTTCATGGTATATACATATGCCAAGCCTTATCAAATAGTACAATTTATTTTTTTGAAGATGAAATAAATTCTTAACAAACACTGGTAGAGAAAGACTTCTGAACTTCAAAGTGGGAGAACAAATCACCAAGAAACGATTGATGGGTTTGACAGTGTAAAGAGCTGAATATTCCATATGTTCTAAAATGGTACAAATGTGTGTAGTTACTATAGGTCATTTATACCTCAATAAAGCTACTTAAAACAACTGCCCATCAAAGGAATATTTTCTATCTTACTCTCTGAAGTTATCTATTCAGAGTATAGAAAACCCTCAGCCCAATCTGAGGTCACAGAGTGGCCCAAATGATGCTCAGAGATGCCTGCAGGTCCAAGATTTTGGGGGAAGCAAACTGGACTAGAAGTTCGTAATCTTGAGTGTTGGTTCCAGATCTGCCACTGATTTGCTGTGTCATTTTAGACTCAAAACTCGATTTTTTCCAGATCTCAGTTTTCTTGTTTACCATGAAAATGTGGGACTTAGCATTCTTTGAGCTCGCATCATCTGAGTGAGTCTGTGCTCCTGAGCAGCGGACCTAGCCTTCCTACTTACGTGGATTTATCCAAGTTGACCTGCTCAGTTTCAGATTAGCCCTGATCAGATCTCCAGTGACTGTCAGCCATTTGCCAAAGGTGAAGAGGAAGACTAGGAAAGTGGACAGAAGTGCCAGGTAAACACAAGTTGCCTGGCAATGTGCTAATTGCTTTTGTTTTTAATTGTGGAACAAAACACATAACATATCATCTTGAAACCATGTTTAAGTGTGAGGGTCAGTGGCATAAGTACATTTGCACTGTCCTACAACCATCCCCACCACCCATCTCCAGAACTCTTTTCATCTTGCAAAACTTAAGCTCTGTACCCATTAAATAATAGCTCTCCATTATCCCTCCTCTCAGCCCCTGGCAACTACCATTCAATTTTCTGTCTCTGAATTTGACTACTCTATGTACCTCATATAAGTGGAATCACAAAGCACTGAGTGTTCTTACATCATCTCATTTAATCCTCCCAATAAGCCAGAAGAATAGGAATTACCTTTTTTTTTTTTTTTATGATGAACAAACTAAGGCTTCGAGTCAGAAGCTCTACCTCACACAACTAAGGCATCAGTGGGCCAGGACTGAAACACAGATCAGCTCGTTCCAAAGCCCTAATTCTTCTGTGACTGTAATCAGATAACAAAATATTCAATGAAAAGGCAGTGATCTAGCAAAGGGAGGACAGAAGTTCAAGAACAATATACGGATCAGAGGAATTCATTCAAACGTAGTCTCGATTAGATTGTAATAGGCCAAGTACAACCTTAGTGGCTCCGTCTTCCATTCTTATAAATTAGATGTATTTATTTATATTACTCCATTCCTAAAACCAAGGTGAAATAAAAAAATTAAAATGTATAAAGCTCCAAGCTCCTTTTGAAAAATAGTACCATGAAACCATAGTACATGTTTTTATGACTTCCAGTGTTTAAAGTTAAATGTCTCTAGAAAACACAGAATAAGATTCCTAACAGACATAACCACAAGTGGTGTTCTTACCCTCAAAAGCATAAACTAACTTTTCCCTGGCTGCTGTTTCAGCTGTGGGGGAATCCTAGGGTACAGGAATTTGCAGTCCTTAGTGTTATATGAAGGGACATTTGCTTCCAAGACCAGCTGTAGTCCATCAACCCTACAGTGAACCAGACAGTCCCACAGTGGGACTTCATGGTAGAAAAGATAAAGGGTCCTGTGATGAGACAACTGACTTCAAGGTACCCATTCACAAATGTGACAATAGGCCCTAAATCCAGGAACAGGGGATGTGCACCCAGCAGGCACTGTTTTAAGTCAGCCTTGTAGATATTCAAGGATTTATTTTTTCAAACAAAACTGTTCTTAAGTTTATTCTTAACTCCAGATTGAGTGAATATCTTTTCTTTTCTATACTGGTCATTTGAGACTTATTCATTATTAAAGAATCTTGCAAGCATTCCACAATTTCTAGGAACAGATTGTTTTTAATGAAGAGAAAAAAAAAATCCAATCTTAGCGTCTTTCCTTCTTGCTAAAAGATTTGGCACTGCTTTTTAAAATAAATCAATACAATCTTTCTTTACCAAAAGAACTTTTACTTTTTTTTTTTTTTAAGGGAATAGGAAGTACAAGACAGTAAAGTTTATTTAAGTGTTAGACAGTAGATGAAAAAAGCATAATATGTTCTGCTTTATTTAGTCCAAAAGGAGATTTACTGGATGCGAGGGAGATTTAGAAGTCTCACAGAAGGAACAATCTCTCCTTTGTAAAGATCATCATTATACTTAAAGGCACTGCCTATTTCTGTGTGCTTCATGCATAAAGAGATAGAAAATGCTACTTCACAACATAAGAATTTTTTTGTAATTCATTAACTTTCAGTTTGGACACATAACAAATATTTTACATCCTGATTTGCACAGAAAGATTTCAAAGGCTAAGTGCTTACCCAGTAAATGAGAAAGAGAGGCAACGGGTGTGGAAATGGGTACTCGTCCTCTATCTGTGGATATTTACCACAATAATAACATTTTACTTTTATAGTTCTTCATGCCCATCGGCAATCTGGGCATTTACGGCAAATGTACACTCGTCAAACCGGAGTTTAAAATACATAAAACCACATCAGAAGAAAATCATACACTCATTGCATGATATACTAAATGGTGAGAGAGAGAGATTAACAGAGTCAGAGAAAGAGTTTATTGTGCACATCCAGGAACCAAAGCATCCTCGAGACAGAAAGCTAGGAAGAAAGAGGGAGAGGGAGGCGGGGAGACAGAAGGGCAGAAAAGCTAATCTAACTTAAAATGTTAGGTCTGACCTAGTCACACAATCTTGACTACTTTGGTTAACAGCAAAGGACTTCTATTTGGATATTTAAACATGAAACTTAAACGGTTGGGGTTAGTATGGAAAGAACATAGGATTTGGAATTCGATATAAGTCTTGGCACTGCCACTGATCCCTGTGTGCCCTCAAGTAACCCACTCATTTCCTCTGGTCCTCAGGTCCCTATCCAATGTGGAAATTGGATTAAATCCTTCCCTTGGGTCTATGTAACATTAGAAAGCTATAGTTGTCTGGTAAATGGACACAAAAAGCTAGCAACGCACCTACAAAGGACCCTCAGTGTCACACTCAGCAAAATTTAGGGGGCGAATTTAAGCAGGGAGGAAGGCAGACATAATCTTTCCTGAGATCAGAGAGCATTCTCTCTCCAGAGAGACTTTAAATCCTCAGGAAACACTCAAACCCAGGCGACATCGCTCCCTCCAGCACTCATGCCTTTGCTGGACAGATATCACACGGTGTTGGATTGTTGGGACATGCTTCTTCTAGCTTCTATCATAGAACCTTGAAGCAAGCTGGGCACATGTTAGACATTTAATGAACGAACTCCAGGAAGATCCCTCCGCTGGCCATTATCTATCCCTGCCTGGGGCAAGTGACCTTGGGCAACTTCCTTAGTCTGTTAAAAAACTTCAGTTTTTGATAGATAAAATATGTAAAATTCAGTCTGAGTAGCTCAGACAATGAGAAATGTTAAACCATGTGATGTCTGTCTTTAGTAAACTCTTCGCCTACTCTTGGCAACCAAAAAAGCAAGCAAACAAGACACAAGAACTGGGGCATTCTTGTATGTAGGTCCAGCAATTGCCTCAAATGCCTCCCTCCTTCTGCCTTATTCTCTCTCTCTCACCTCAGCTCTAGGCACGCTTGACCTCTGACCCTTGGCCTTAGTCTCCAGGAACCGAAGATCTGATCTCAGCTTCTTCAGGTACCCAAGCCTCACGCTCTGGTTCCTCTTCTTCCGGGTTCGTTTGGATAACATGCTTTCCTATCTTGGTGTGAGTTGCAACCCAGAATTTGCAAGGCTGCCGACCAGGCCAGTCTTGCCTCTGTGTCTCCAAAGAGGGGTAACACTGTCCAGTCCCAATCACTGAGAACTTCATGGGAAAATTATGTCTTTTTTAGGCTGTCAGCTCTATCAGAGTATTGAGTTATTGAGAAGGCAGCCACTATAAAGGCACAAAGAGCCTAGAGATGGAGGGAAAGGAAGAGACTCTGACAGCTACGCTGGATACAGCCATGCCTGGTGTCAATGTGTTCCTAGTCGTTTTATCGCATAACCGATTAATTATCTTTGTCCCAGTCCATGCCACTCTTAGGCCAATTTACATTGATTTCTTTCTCCTGGCGACTGCTCTGATATTTAAACTCCATCCAGACAATTGAAAGACTGGAAGAAAGAATAGCGGAAGGAAGGGAGAGCAAGTAGAACTGGAAATCCATGAGACCGCCAGGATTGCTTCTAAACAAGCCTTTCTATTCCCACACATCTCCCTTGGTCTGGCTCACACTCCCCAGTGGAACTAATTTCAGACCGGTCCCTGGAGATAAGGAAGCAAGACTTGACCCTTTTCTTAAAAGCATTCTCAAAGTTGGCTCTCTTCTTAAGCAGGGACACACTGGTGAACAAGATCTTACTGCTTTCTAAAAAAAAAATGTTATTGAATGTTTTAGAAAAATGCACACTACCTTACAGATCTATTTAGAAGGAAAAATCTGGCCCTATTTTTTTTTCTTACTTCCAGAGCCTTCAAACTCACGTGCATAACCCCATACCTGTTCATAAACAAGCTGCCTCTATTTTCTTATATGGAACAAAAATACTGTTCTTGTTGTTTATATCATACCCTTTTATAAATTGTCAGTTCTATCAAATCATTTAACATCGCGTATCTATAAAATCCAGGAGACTTTAACTCCTATTCCATGTGGGGACACAAAGCCGGGCAGTAAGCAGGGTGTATACAAAACTCCAAGATTCTCACTTTAGTACAGAATGAGGTTATCTGTTGTCCACAAAAATAAAAACTCGCTACAGCTTTTGTGTTATTTTAAGACACAAAATAAACAAAGGTCTGAGGGTCAGGAATAAACATCTTACAGAAATGGAAACATATTCAGGTAAAAAATAGTGCATATCTTTTCTCAGTACAATAAAATAGAAATAAATGGGAAAAACACTAAGTTTAACTTCAGTTTATTTTCTTTTTAGCTTCAGAAACCTATTTCTATTTACATGTAAAAGATTAGCATCAGAAGCAGCAATTCTACATAATACTATGTAAGTGTTCTAAAAAACTGAGTTCAAATATGTGCTAAAAAATTTAAGTCTATTCATAGTAATGAATGCTGTAGTTAAGAATGCAAAATAGTTTTAGTAATTTAAAACCAAAAAAGAAAAAAAAAAAAGTCTAGTTTAGGAATCAGTATTCCATATATGGTTTTTCTTCAAAGGCAACTTATTTTTAGGAAACTGGAGAAAAAAACCTTTAGCTCTTTTGGACTTAACATGCCCAAAAATGACTGTTTAAATCTAAAACAGTATTTTAGTCTTATATTTTAAAAACCAGTGTTTAATGAGTTTTATTTTACATTTTCTAAAATACGTAATTAAAAAGTGAATCTAGGTAGAAGAGAAAGTTCCTTTTTCAAATGACTAATGATATTAATTGTGCTCAACGTACACCTCTGACATTATGATTATTTTACTACTGTTTAGACGCAGCACATCTGCTGGACAACCTACTTTCCAAAACTCAGATATATTAACTGGACCCTTCCAAGAATTCCCAAAGTGGTGCTTTCCAGGTTAGGAGATGCTCTCGAAAGAACTGACAATATAGATCACTTTTAAGGAGTCTTTTTTTCCCTACAAAACATAATGTGTTTAGAAGAATAAAGACAAGCCATGCTTCACCCCCTCCTCTCCACCGAATGACAAAAAAAAATATTAAAGTTGCAAACTGTCAAAGGGAAACAAGGGTGCTTGTTTGATCTCTGCAATGAAAACATGGGTAAAAAAAAAGGACAAGATGTTCCACATTTATTAACCAGCAGACGCTATTATTCAGACCAGTCCAGAATTACAGAGAAAGGGTAATTAAAACCACAGATCCTGAGGCCTCACCAAATCTTTTGAGTTGGAATTGGAATCTCCAGGGAAATTTTTTTTTTTTTAACAAGCTCCGTAAGTGATTTTTCACTACACTAAATTTGCAAAGCATGGTGTGTGATGTTGAAGAGACAGAACAGCCTGCTAGAAGCATCAAGTATTTTCCAAGCAACTCTCTCTTTTATACTATCTGTTTTGTCCCTTTTCTCCCTTAATTTTTGGGAGATGAAATGGGGAGGACATTTGGGAGGTGGAAAGATGAGTCATCCTGGCCAGCCTCCTCCCACTAGGGTTTAGCAGACAAAGGTTAGGCAATTGTATTCTCCTTGTTTGATATTTCAACCAATGAATTAATAAATGCTCGATAATGATCAGATTGTGCCCAATTAAGGAATTATTTCCTCTACAGATCAAGTTGATGGTTCCTGTAATAGTATCTGCATCCTCGTCTAGATACCAAGTTCTAAAAAGAGAGTATTTTCTCTGTATACCTCATATAACTGAGAATGTCGCTCACAGATGAGAACTGGCGGCTTCTGAATTTTCTACAAACTACCAAATACTTTGAGAGGTGCTAAAAAAAATTTATGTTCAGGGGGAGCAGCTATGTGACTCCATCATTTTATCTTTCCTGATCGAATATTACAAATGCAATACATAATGGTTGATTCTTATTACAAATAGATGCTTGTCTCTTTTCATCAGCTAAATGTTTAATTTCTTACAAAGACAAAAAAAAAAGATTCATTCGCTGGTTACTCAGGAAATACTTATTTTCTGGCTTTGCCTTTCTTGAACTCTGGTTTATATGATTCTTTTATAACAATTAATTGCCAGAATAGCTCTTGTAGGAGTCTCATGAGCACGAGTGTGTACAACGCTTAATTAGAATGTCAGCCTCTGACTAATCTCAGATAATCGACACCTGGACGTGTTTGTGAGCAAGACCTCAAAGTCGCAGTGAAGTAGACAAGAAAGAACATAACAGTTACCCTTGACCAAATCGTTTAAATTGTTATCCTAATTTTCTAACAATTCAAGACCTATTTCGGTAACTGCTGGAGATGGGTCAGAGATAAAATAAATGTAAACTGCAGAGGTAGGCTCTTGGAACATGAGCCAGTTCATGTGGGGGGAGACTTTGCTTGCATTTTTCTCTGTGTGCAACTCCAAAATAAAGCCTCTAAAACTTTCAATCTCAAGTAAAATCAAATTCTAAAGTGTTCTTTGATCTGTAGTAAAAACCCCAATCAGATGATAGTCGTTAATGCAAATAAGTTCTCTGTTTGGAACTGTGATGACCATTTGGGAGCTGTAAATAACTCTTTGTTTAGGATTGGAAAACTCATGGAGAAGCAGGATATATAAATTGTAAAGGATGTGAGCAGAGAAGGAGAGAGGTGGGGTTAAAGAGAGAAAAGCAGATATACACAGTAATCCGGAGGACACTAAAAGCAGGCCAGGAGAACCTAAGGAAGAAGTAAGCACAAAACATCTAAAAATAGCAGGACTGTAGGAAATGGTCCTCAAGATATTTTACCTGCCATTGTACTCTAAATCCTGCCATTTCAAGTCAGATCTATAAAAAGACATCTTTTAATAATGCATCATCTCCTTCCTATCCATTCAGTAAAGATGCCGATTATACATCCTGCTTGGTGCTGCTGGTCCTTACACTAGGATTTCTTAATTTCTTACTGTAAAAGGTCAGTCACATATTACCTTGCTTTCTCTTCGTGCATTTACACAAATCACACATTGGGTCAACAACAGTTGCTCCTTTCATCTTTGCAACCAACCATGGGAAGTGAGAGATGCAATACTTGCAAACACATTTTAAAATGTACATCCCTTTACTCTGAGCAGGGCTCGCTCTACATTAATTTTTGCTGAGGATGTGCTCTTTTATTTCCCTCGGACTTTTGCTTTATAGCAGAGACGCTATGTAAATATTTGCTCAATTTTCTAACATCAAAGGCTTCTGAGAAATTACTGATGTGTCATAAATGATTGCTAAAATGAGATATAAACTTTGTAAATTTAGTTTCTCATTGAATATTAAAAAGTAAGATTTGAATATGTATAAAAATAAAATTATTTAATGAAACTTTTTCTGTTCGATTCAATTTTAGTTACTTATTGTTGTATCCTTTGTTTTCTCACTTTTCTACTCAGATTATGTAGTTTTAACTCTGGTTAATGATGTAGATAGCCAACATATGCATTAATTTTTACAGAGTTGAGTTATAGGCTTGACTTTAAGTCAGCTGAGATGTTATGATATGCTCAACCTCTGCCTTCCTATTGGAACCGATAGTTTTTTATGATAAGTCATTTGCTTTGTACTGTGCGATCCTGAGATCCTAGCCAGAGCTGTGGGGTTTTTTTTTGTTTTTTGTTTTTTAAATCAGAAATCAGTTCCTGATCAAAAGGCTTGCTGCTGCCATAGGAGGAGGCCAGATATGTCAACAAGGCTGCCCCATCTGAGTGGTGATTGGCTGAACCAATCTACCCCTGGATCTCGGTGAAGCTGACTATGGAGCACACAAGGCGGGTGAGATAGTAAGTTATAGCAGCTAATAAGTAGAAGCAGAAACAGAAGGTAGCAAAGCCCCCAAAATGGTGGGCACAGGCTTAGGAGAAATGGTGCCTGCCGAGGGGATGGCAGCGTAACCAGGTCACTACAGCTGAGGTGTCCCGAGGACTGCTACACTAGCTGCCTTCCGCATGGCTTTTCTGTTCTGCACAGCTGTAAAGACACTTCCCTCCTATTTCTCTATTTAACTTTAAATTTCCTTCGACTAAGGGAAACTGCATCTCGTCCTTCTCTTCCCAGCCCTAAAGAACTACCTGTGACAACCAGTAAATTGCTCCTTGCTGTTTCTCCTCTCTGTCCTTCTGTTTTTTAATGGTGTAAGAAAACCGTTGCAGCACAGAATATAGGTTATTGTCTTTCCCCTGGAGTGGAATTATTATAGTTTTGGTCTTTGACATTAGTAATACATTCTTTTAATCTTTCTGTATATATATCCATTTTTTAGTATCAAGAACAAGTACTCAGTTTTGTTTTGTTTTGTTTTGTTTTGTATTAAACCCACAAGGAAAACTGTGCTGTTTCTCAGTAACAGTTCTTGGTCACATGACACCATGATTTATCCCTTTCAAACTCTTAACAGTGTTCAAGAATGACAGCTACTCTGTCTTCCTGTCTTTGGTAGTATTTTTTTTTTTCATCTTTCTTTCTAATAATAAGTCTTAGCATCTTCTTTGCAGAGTCTTCATTCTTTCTCCTTCATTTCTGTGTGTCCCATTTGTTCTTGTTCTCATCTTTCGAGACACAAGGAAACCATCTTAGCTACATCAAGACAACACCTGACCCTATCTTACCTATATAAAGCCCATGCCTTGAAAGTTAACTCATATAATTTAGCAAAAAAAATAGAGACATAGACTATTAGACCAGGAAGAGGTCACCTGGTCTGGCCTCTCGATTTATAAACTTAAATTTGTGTATTGGAAAACTTTTAGTTAGGTATGTTTGGAACTTGAGTATGTGAACTTACCTTTTCAATTGTAAATCGCATAAAATCTAAATAGAAATCAAGTATTTCTGATGGAAATTTAATTTCTGAATTGAGCTATTCTGAAAGTGTAAAATACACACTGGATTTTGAAAAGAAAAGAGCAGAAAAAGTCTCATTAACATTTTCACTAACTTTTTCATTAACATTTAAAAATATTGATTGCATACTGAGCTAATAGTTGGATATATTAGATTAAATAAAATATGTTATTAAAATTAATTTCACTAGTTTCTTTTTAAGTTTTTAATGTGACTACTAAAAAGTTTAAAATTACATGTTTGGCTCATATTATTTTCCAATTAGACAGCACTATTTAGATGGAATAGAAGGGCCAGTGTACAGGCACAGGCTCTATATGGTCCTAGGTGAAAGTTCCCTCTCTTTGGCAAGTAAAGTGACCCAGTCATGAGCATTGGGAAAGTATTCATTATGACCAAGGTTTAATTTCAATATCATAAATAAATTATGTGTATGTCTCTCTCTCTCTTTTATTTCCTAATCAAATTACTACCATCTTCAATACATTAGTTGCTGAACAGTCCCCGAATCAAACC
>NW_011888961.1:2166691-2193066 GCF_000151845.1 Pteropus vampyrus
CACTTACACTCTGGAAAGCAAACATTCCACCTGTTTGTGCATTGGATCATTTGTTCCCATCACTGAGGGAATCCTCAGGAGACTCTTGAATGAGAACTCAATTTCTTAATCAAATAATTATTTCTGAATTTTACATGCCAGCACTCCTTAGTGACTGCACGACAAAGATTAGTATGGATGACTAGACAAATTCTGTGATCTCCTGACTACTACAAAAAAAAGATTTCTAAGTTAGAAGAGGGGGGAAGGGACTTTTTTTCCTCCAAAAATGTGGCTACTGCTTTCAAATATGCCGTAACTTTTATTATGAAGACAACTACAATTCTGGAACTACTTTAAAAATTATTTATGCTGTCATAATCTAATAATAAAATTAACCATTTCTCATTAAAATCCTAGTACATACACTTAGTCATACTATTTTATTTTTAAATTAATATGCAATAAAATTGGCCTTTGTGCGAGTGTATGTTATATTTATTTAACAGTTCTATGAATTTGAACACATGTATAGTTTCATGTAACTACAACCACAACCAGGGTACCTAAAAGTTCCATTACCCATCAAAATTCTCTCTTGCTGCCTAATTATTTTGACACCATCCCCTGATCCCTAACCACTGATGGTGTCACTATACTTTTGTCTTTTTGAGAATGTCATATAAATGAAATCATGAGTTGGGTAAACATTTTTTTTGTTGTTGTTTGGCTTCTTTCAATCAGCAAAACTATTTTACAATTTAAGCAAGTTGTTGCATGCATCAAAATTTTACTTCATTTTATTTCTGAGGACTAGTCTCTGTATGTATTTATCACAGTTTGTTTAAACACTCACCCTTTGAAAAAATATTTGTGTTGTTACCAGGTTTTGGACATTATAAAGCTTCTATAAATATTTGTGTAGTATAGATATTTGTGTGAGCATAAGTTTTCATTTCTCTAGAGTAAACACCTAGAAGTGGGGTTGCTGGACCATATTGCAAGTGTATGTTTAGCCTTATGAGACACCACCAAGCTGTTTTCCAGAGTGAGTAGTTGTTCATTCCCACCAGCAGTATATTAGTCTAACTTGCTCTGCAATCTCACCAACACTTGGTATTGTCAGTATTCTAAGTTTAATCTATTCTAATAGGTGCATAGTTGTATCCTGTCATGGTTTAATTTGCACTTTCATAATGACTAATGATGCTGAAAACATTTCATGTGCTTATTTGCCATTCATATATGCTTTATGGTAAAGTGTTTGTTCAAGTCATTTGCCTATTTTTAGTTGGGTTGTTTATTTTCTTACTGTTGAGTATTAAGTATTCTTTATTTGTTCTGGATACTAGTATCCTGCCAACTATGTGATCTGAAAATATTTTCTCCCATCTGTAATTTGCCTTTTCATTCCTTCAACGGTATATTTTAAAGAGCACATTTAAATTTTTTATTAAGTCCAGTTTTTAATAGTGGTTATCTTTAGATTTTTTCTCAATAGTTCTGCATTTCGTTCTATAGTTCTGCATTTTTCAAATCTATATTAAGAATATATTACTTTCCTATTTTAAATTATGTTATTTAAAGCAAAACAAACATTCTTGGCAATTAAAAAATCCCAACGGAATTCATCTGTGCATTTGATCTGCTGAATGTGAACTGACATGTCTACTTAAACCCTTGTTTTTTAAGACCATCAGTAGAAAAGGAGCGTTTTTAATAAGATGTCATGACATCTGTGTAAAAAGGGAATAAAGAGATAATTAAGTCATAATGCTTCATAGTCATTAGATGAATAGAATATTTTTGATGCTGCAACACACTCTACTGTTTTCAAGTCCAGGCTTGGTACATCCTGGTAGAGTTTTAAGTGACTTACAATATTCTATATAATAATATGACTTTATGTTCTAATATGTTAAAATCGTTCATTTTTAACAATTTAAAACAAAGCCTGGGCAAAAAGTTTTGGCACTCTGCCATCTTCATGGTGCTAGACATTTTGAGAAAAGTGGGTTTGCTCAAATGTTGTGTGGTCTTTCAAAGAAGGTGTAGATGGAGCAGAAGATAATGCTATTTGCAAAGTGTCCATTCTCTGTTCTGATTCACCACTGGGAAATGCTCTCAGGAGGGCCTGGAGTGCTCTGCTACAAGCCCAGGCATGTGCCCTCATTGGATCTCAGCAGGTTTCAGTCATCAACACACCGGGCTGCTGGGGGCAAAGAACTAGATCCTGCCCACAGCAGTGAGGATGAACCTGAGTCTCTGCAGCCTTCAAACTCCAAGCTAGCCTCCAACAGAATGATGATGACAACAATATTTTTACCTTTGTAAAGAGATTGATATCTATGTGCTCTCAAATGCAATTCCAAGTGATGCATTTTTACAACAAATATGTTGGAACTTACATAGTAAGCAAGTGCTGCCCCCTTTAAAGGTGTTACCTTATTTTAATGATGCTGTCATCACTCAAGCCACCACTATTGATACTCCACTTGAGACATTTTAAAAAATCTTCTCAATGGTGGCAACATTTTGACTTTTAGGGTAAGCCTAATGATTCTGTAAGCATCAAAGAATAATAATTATCAATATTATTGACAATTTCAATAATATTGGGCTGATTTCAAAGGACAGCCAGTGTTTCCTTTTTACAGCATAGTTAAATGCTCAGCCAACATTTTCTAGAAAGACCAGGCTCAAAATACATTGTCATTTGTGGTGATGGTTTTCTTTGTAAATAATAACTTGAGATTCTAAAGTAAGGAAGCTGTTGACTTATATTATTACAAACTCAAACTCATTAAAAGGGCTATAGAGACAATAAATGCAAGTCACAAAAATATTTTCAGCAATGGTAGAATTATTAGTATAAATTTATAGCATTCCAAGATGAGTATTCATTTGACTATGTTCTGGTATATTTGTCTCCCCTCCCCACATTTTTTAAAGCAGTCTGCATATTTCATAACCACAGTGGGTGTGTATAAGAATACTATGACCTATAAAAGATAAATATTGGATAAATGAATTCATCTAATGAGGACTTGCCCCTTGAAAGGCCCAAATTTCTTTAATTCTAATGTTTTGAATAGAACTTAAAAAACATCTTCCGATCCCTTCCCCTGCTTCTTTTACAATAGAGGCTTCTGGATGTAATTTACCCATTTCTTGATGACTCAGGATTATCTTTGTAAGCTTCAGCTACTCATGATGTTTGCAGATTCCCAAAACTATAGCACAAACACAAATAGGCTCCAGAGCATATGCAGATGCAAACAATTTTTTTTTTGTCCCAACAAGGAATAGATCCATATTACTCTTTCAAAAAATGTATTTTGCTTCCTTTTATCTCCTCCTCGTATGGGCTCTCCACCCTTGCTTGTTCCTGTTCAGATCTCCAACTCTAAAACTCCCTCCTATATCTTCGGTTTTCTGGGAAGAGTAACTAGAATGTCAAATATATTAAAATTGTGTCCAAATAAATTATCTAGTGTTTGATTAGTAAACTAGAGGGGAGTACTATTGCATGTTTTCAGCAGGAAGGTTGTAATAATGCCTACACTAACTACCTCAAATCATTTTTATTTGCTTTTAGTTTTGGCTGAATTTTGAATAGATGATGTTTCCGATCATAGCCTATGGATAAGTGAAGCACTATAAGCCCATCTGATGGATAAAGAGCCAAGGCTCAGAAAGCTGAGCAGCAGAACTATGACTGGAGCCCCTGACTCCTGGCTCTTACCAGTCCTTTCTACCTCCCCTCTTTGGTCGGTGCTGTTTTCACTCTCCAGCTGCCCCACCTGCTCAGCTTGCCATCTCCATGGCTGCATGGATATGTGCAGTCTCAGTCTTTCCCTTCTTCCATCTCTGCCCTCCTTAAAAGCCTGCGATTGCATTGGATTAACATTCAGTTCCCAGGCTTGCATACCTCCTCTTCGCTCTCCATTTTCCTCCTGCCTCCCAGACTACCAGAAAACACCAAGGACTTGTGACCTTCAAACTAAGCCCAACCCCAGTCCCTAAGCCAATCCCGTCCAAGGTCAGCAGACTCAGAAATGCTAAGGAGTGGGTGTTTCTTATCCTAAACTCAGTATCGAGGGAATCTAAAGGCCCACTGTCCTAAAGCTTCCCCCGCCCCCACTCCCACTGATAGCTGGGTCCATGAAACAGAGCACCCGCTGAAGCTTCTGCATTTTTTTCTCTCATTCCCTTGCTGAGACAGGGATCATAACCTGAACTGCAACCTGCTTATCAGGAATCTCCATCCTCCTTCTCCTCTTACATGAAAGGGAAGGGAGTTGGTTTTTCCTGGTCCCCATATCTGTGCCAGGCACTGTGCTGGGTAATCTATGGGTTGTATCATTATATTATTATTAACATGTTGTGGATGAAGAAACAAAGGCTTAGAGAAGTCAAATTACTTGTTGGAGGTCACAGAGCTGATGTGTTGGAGCTGCCTGTCTGAAAAGTAGCTTTTCCTATTTATATAGATTTGACACCTAAATCTACTCCATGATGAAATGACTACCTTCCAGGACAACTTATTGAGTTTATCATCTCATTGCCTACAATCCATTGTTTTCACACCCTCCTTATCACATAAGCCCCCTTGGGATATCAACCTAGTTTATCTGAATAAAAACTAGTGCCCTATATCTTGCTGGACACTGCAAGGATCTGTCGACTTCCTGTGAAGGTCATCCTAACTACAAGGTTTTCCTTTAGTCCTGGTCAGCTGCCTTGTCCTTGACTCCTTGCCTTTTCTGCAGACTCCCTGCTGAGGTTTCACGAACGCCTTATGCCCTTTACTCAAGCTGAAAGTCAATACTTTCTACCTTATTTTCCATTATTACCCCATGCTTGGCTTCAGCCAAATGGAACTAATTGATACTCCATATACATCTGCTGTGTTTTTCTGTCTCTTTGCCTTTTTAAAGATAGTTTTTTAGAGCACTTTTAGTTATACAACAAAATTGAGAGGGAGGTACAGAGATTTCCCATAAGTCCCTCATTCCCACACACATATAGCCTTCTCTATTTTCAGCATCGCTCACCAGAGTAGTACATTTTTTACCAAGGATGAACCTAAATTGACACATTCCTTGCTTTTTTATGTTGTTTGCTCTGCTAGAAATGTCTTTTACAAAGCTCCATCAGCCACCTATTTTCTTAGCCTATCTCAAATTTCTGCACATTTAAATTCCTTTATCTTTAAGGTCTGGTTCATATGTCTTCTTCTTCATGCAACCTTTCCTTAGGTACACTTTTGTGTCAGTTAGAAATAAGCTCTTTTTTTTTGACCTTCCAGAGCACTTTATTTGTACTCCTCCTGGGGCACTTCACCAGAATTTAAACATAAATGGCACATTGATCAGATCAGCAATGTGAACTGAAGTCACACAGGAACATTTTTTTAGCCTGTCCCTTGTGTCTTTAACCCTGATAAAAGGGATTAGCTTTTTCTCTGCTCTTGACGAAATCTCTGGCAAAACTGTGACTTTTTTGGTCATCCCTAGTTATAAAACAAAAGTTGTACATCCGCTGTAGGTTACAAAACACAGACTCAATTCAGAAATTGGAATTCCCAGCCCAATACTGATCCGTACTCGAACCATCATGCAAAGCGAACACTTCTTTACCATCTCTCAGCCAGTGATGCCTGTAGGCAAGTCGCTGTCTTCAACAGAAAGAGAGTGTTTGGCTTCCTCTATTTTCCTCTTTGTCATCCTCCTTCGCTTACTGACTGCTGTTTCTGACCAACCTCCATCCTCACGGTTGAAGTCATGGAGGTCAGAGGAACAGGAAAGATCTTTTTGACTAATAGAATCATTAGAGAGCGTGGCCAGTCCTTAAAGTTGACTCCTTCTCTCTAAGACCGCTTCAGTGGCTTCTTCAGAGGTTTTTCCCACTCTGAGGTGTTCTCCTGACTGTCTGACTCAGGCAGTGCAGCTCTAGTCCAGCATCTAGCAACCCACCTCCAGCTTTTCTATGCTGACATGCCGTCACCTGTCCCTCTGGGTGGCTATAGTTGACAGAAGTTAAGATGACCCCATGCATCCTTTTACCAAACAAATTCAAGAGGCAGGCTAACTGCAACTCGATAACAACTTTCCTTTGCTCCCGCCATCAGAATAGCTAATCAGTCATGGCACATTCTCTGTCAGATTTCTCACCTTTGAGGGAGGAATCAGTCTCTGTGTCCCCTCTTCCAATCTAAGGGTTTAGATGTCAAGTTCTCACAAAGGTCCTGTTGAAGTCAGTTTTACTAAATTTAGGTGAGGTGGCAGACAGCCCCCCAGCCCTTATCCTTTGGGACATGGGTAGAAAACACAGCATAATTTTTATTTTAAAGTTAAAAAAATTTTTAAATAGAAATTCTCCTCAAGAAATTTTCTCTTATCTTTCACTCCCAGGGACCTTTTACATCCTCTTTGTAGCTGAGAAAAGTTTAGATTATAGAATCCTTTTTTGATTTTCTTTTGAAAATATGCACCTTGATCTGGTACCTTACTTTGAAATTTCATATCTATTAGAACGAGAAGTCTCAATAGAAACTTTCAATTTAATGTTCTATTATACCAGCTAGAACATAGTTATACAAACAGACTAAAGGAGATTGTATACTACATGAGGGCAGAGACAATACCTGATTCATCTTATTTCCTTCATAGTATCTAAAATTGGGCACTCTGTAATAGATAATACATAGCTACAACTTCCTGGAATGGGCACACTTGGTCCTGTTCTTATAGCTACTAGCATTCAGGGCCAACCATGGGGTTATTTTCATATACCCTGTTAATTAACCCCAATTCAAAATTATTGAAGATGTGACAGAGACTGCTCTATGTCCATCAAATCCTATTTCTCTTTCCTCTTGGCAGCCAATTATGTTTCACTGCTGTCTCCCTTGCAGTCAGGTGGAGTCAAAAAATCGAATTCTGGCCAATGGGATGAGGGCAGAAGTGACACATACCACTTTCTGATCTGGCCTCAGAAGATTTTCTTGGAAGTCCTCTGTGATTTACTCCCATTGGTGGGTTGAATTCAGAGAAGGTAGGAGCCCTAGATAGAAATAGCAAATCCCCATACTGTAAGTAGCCTGCATCCCTAAATGACTGCTTATAGAAGAGCCCTTACGTTGTCCTCATCCTCACACCACTGGACAACTGCGTGAGTAATAAGCATACCTTTATAGTGATAAGCCATTGAGATGTGGCGATTGCTCATTACAGATCTATGCCCACCAACACGGAGGGCTAGATTCTAATAACACATTCATAAAAGCAAGCTATGGAAATTCTTCTAAAAAGAACTTCCTCGCCTCTCCTGAGAAAGTGCCAAAACTGTAATTCTTGAGTTCCAGGTAATAAGATATATTACTTTCTGTGACAGTTCACTTGCCTTCTCTTGAAATACAAGTCTCATTGCTCTTTTTAGGTTAAGTGACTTCATTTTTAGTTAACAGAAATATGTAGAACAATTCTTTCCTTCTTCCATCATTTTCTCAGGGAAAAAAAAAACACGCTCATAGGCTTAGAATTCATTTTTAATTAAAAAAATTGTTATGGGGTATGAAGGTGTAGAGTGGGCATAATTATGAAATGCTAACTGAGGGACTTGGCCTCTTTTCTGAAGGGCTGCGGATCAGGATGTGGTAGGCAGTATTTTTGGAGCAGGAGAAAGACAAATTCATTCAACCATGCAAATTAAATTACAGGGCTTGGAATCATTATTTCTGTGAAAATGTGATCTCCATACTGTGTTAGTTCTGACATTCTTTTCAGATTTTCACCATAACAGTTCTACTTGGCCTTTAAATAACATAGGATCAGTAAAATGTCTCTGGCGAAAGATGATGTATTAAACTCCAAAGTTAAATTTGAACATCTTTGCTTTAGTCTTCCAAACTTAAAAAATACCTCAAAAGAAACACCATGTAATCAAAGAATAAAGAGTTATTATTGACAAGTGTAAAATTCTAGGTCTGTTGGGCTTAAATTAGTGTCCAAATTCACCTTGAATCTCAGTGTGTTATCCTATTTTTAATAAAGTATAAGGAAAGTAATTGCATATTTTCCAATATTATCTGTTTCAATACTCAATAACACTGAAATATAATAATTATTTGTTTGAACTAAATCATTCATATAGTAATCTAAAGATAAGTATTCTCATTTCCCTGTGAGAAAGAACTGTTATCACTGTCACATCAGTCAGAAAAATATCAGAAAAACTTTAACTTTTATCTTTTAGGTATAACAAGGGAAGATGAAAGCTTGCACCCCTAGATTAAAGGACTTCGGTTTAAAGCGTCGTGACCACCAATTGCCGCATTGATTTTGTAATGGCCTTTGGCATTCTCAAGGTAACCATAAATTAGCTAGAGGTCTTATAGAAAAATTGCTGGAAGAGTTGATGATGGTGATTAATCACATGTTATTGAAAACACATGTTATTGAAAGCTCAGTGTTTATTGAGAATTTACCACATGCCAGTCAGTAGGTGCATAAAAAGGTAATTCTAATGGATACTGTTCTGATTTTTATGAGCAGCTGGATCATTTCTCTGTTTGAGGTGGTGCCTGGATGTTTCTTTCTTTATAATTTTCAATTCTTTAAGTGTAATGCAGGAACTCTATGGTACTCTGCCAACTCTATGTTCTAGGCACACATTTGTTAGAAGTTCATTTAGGGAGCTGGATACCACCACCATCATTACCTGTTGTGATATTGAATATGCAAATTAAATGTTCGCAAATTCACACAAGCTGCTACAGAACATGAAACCTGGTAACAGCCTTAAAATAGTCTATAATTTAATATCCAGCAAAATAATGAAACATAGCCTTCCAAAGGCATGCCAATTACACATGCTTTTATATAGGAAATGAGTGATGCTTAAGTTAAATCATGTCTTTGAAGTCAGTAACACTTCAGATAACCCAAGAGTCCCAATCAGGGAAATTCTCATTGAAAGATTGTGTTGTAACTTATATACTGAAGGGAGAGGGGATGTGAACAGAAACATTTTTCTGCAGGTCTTCTCAAAAAGGAGGAAGGGAGCAGGGGGAGTCAAAGGTCAAAGGTACTGTGGGACAAAGTGTGGGCAGAGGCCCATGAGACCCATGATCATGAACCTCGACCTGAGTAAGAGTAAGAATGAGCCGGTGGAAAAACATGAGAGCTTTAGAGTTAAAAATTAATGATTATATACTCTGAAGACATTTAAAACATTTTTATTAAATATGTCTTCATAGTCACTTACACAACTTAGAAATAAAAAGTCTATGACCTACCGATGGCCAAACAAGACTTCCAAGTGTCTTTTTAAACATCGAGGCTGAGGTCTTAGGGAAGGAGCATGGCTCTTCCCCAGGGCCCCAGTAACTTACTAATTTTTTTTTTTTTACAATTTTTAAATTATTTTTTATTGGATAATAATCTAAAAATAAAACCAATAGGAGCAAACGTATAATTGCTACTTGATTTTAGTGCCTGTATTTGCATTTATGATCTTGTCGGCAAAAAGCAGCACAGATATAATATGAATAGAATGCATCTGAGTATATAGCACACTGTAAAACTTATTAAACTTAAAAAAAGTCTACCCACTACCTACTGATTTTTACTCACCTCATTTGTCTGACATTTTGACCAAATATAATAAGTAGGTAACGACCATAAGTTTTTCAACCTATTTCTTCTCTAATCCATTTATTCCTCTATTGCACTGCACGAAGGCACATAATTGAAAGTCTAAATTAAAAAATATATATATATGTATGAAATCCTAAGGCAGAAACATCTGCATCAGTATTTTCCGTATATGTCTCACCAGCTCAATATGGCCTCCCTCCAGCACTCCATCTCACGTAACCTCAGGCAGAACGAGACTGCTTGCCTACACAGTGAGGAAAAAGATGCCTTTACTTGAAGGAATGTCTTTTGATTGAACTTTAGGTAAAGCAGGGTTAATTTAGATTGTCCTGAAAAGAGGTATGCTGCCTTCCATGGCAAGGCCAGTGAGGGCCTCGGCTATGATAGCTTAGGTAACAACACTAAACATGCAGTGTAGTTTGGCTAAGAATTATCGGTGTGACTGTTTTATCTCTGGCCTTTGGCCCTAGCTTCTCCTGGTTTAAGCTTGATAAGCTTACAGCTTGTCTTAATGGGTGGTACAAGACTGTACTCCGTTTCTCTTGGGGCTTCATGCTCATTAGTTACAGACGCCAATTAAGAGCTTTGATAGAAAACTAGAGGAATGTGCCACAGCACATGTGGAGGCCCGGAAGCTCCTTTCACATATATCATGGATGAATAAGTCTCCATGGCTTGCCAAGCCACACATCAGTAGATCATGTGCATCAGCAGACAGTACCAACAAAAGCAGCACAAAAATTTTGAAGTCAGCACTTTCTGGAGCCAGCCTTTTCATTTCAACTGATAAGGATTTAAACATTTTCATTAACCTCGATGATCCCGGACATTTTAAATGACAAACACATTACAATTATTTTTAAAGGCAAGTTACATAAACTAGGGGACAGCCCACTTGATAATTTTCTAGAAATGATTACTGACCCTTGCATATCCCTCCTGGGACCATGAGAGGTCAAGTCGAGGTTAATGTGCTGGCCAACCACTTACGATCTAGAGCAACAACTGTTTGGGTAGGGATTATTGCCATTGTAAACCACTGATGAGAGTTTGAAATGATAATTCTTAATTAAGAAAACAAAACAACTCAGCGTCTGTGCTCTGATCATGCAGCTAACAACTGGCTCCACCTCAATCCAAACACAGAATAAAATTCAGTAAAGGGATGGATTTATTTTTGTAATAATTTGTTTTAGATATTTAATCTAAAACAACGTGGTAAGCCTTCAGAAATAACTTAGGGTATCGAGTGTTGAAAGAATATTTGCTCTATTTTTTTTAACGAATCCTTTGCTTTTATTTCAACTGTATCTTATTACTGACTTATTACTAACGACCACCAATTGCCGCATTGATTTTGTAATGGCCTTTGGCATTCTCAAGGTAACCATAAATTAGCTAGAGGTCTTATAGAAAAATTGCTGGAAGAGTTGATGATGGTGATTAATCACATGTTATTGAAAACACATGTTATTGAGAGCTCAGTGTTTATTGAGAATTTACCACATGCCAGTCAGTAGGTGCATAAAAAGGTAATTCTAATGGATACTGTTCTGATTTTTATGAGCAGCTGGATCATTTCTCTGTTTGAGGTGGTGCCTGGATGTTTCTTTCTTTATAATTTTCAGTTCTTTAAGTGTAATGCAGGAACTCTATGGTACTCTGCCAACTCTATGTTCTAGGCACACATTTGTTAGAAGTTCATTTAGGGAGCTGGATACCACCACCATCATTACCTGTTGTGATATTGAATATGCAAATTAAATGTTCGCAAATTCACACAAGCTGCTACAGAACATGAAACCTGGTAACAGCCTTAAAATAGTCTGTAATTTAATATCCAGCAAAATAATGAAACATAGCCTTCCAAAGGCATGCCAATTACACATGCTTTTATATAGGAAATGAGTGATGCTTAAGTTAAATCATGTCTTTGAAGTCAGTAACACTTCAGATAACCCAATCAGGGAAATTCTCATTGAAAGATTGTGTTGTAACTTATATACTGAAGGGAGAGGGGATGTGAACAGAAACATTTTTCTGCAGGTCTTCTCGAAAAGGAGGAAGGGAGCAGGGGGAGTCAAAGGTCAAAGGTACTGTGGGACAAAGTGTGGGCAGAGGCCCATGAGACCCATGATCATGAACCTCGACCTGAGTAAGAGTAAGAATGAGCCGGTGGAAAAACATGAGAGCTTTAGAGTTAAAAATTAATGATTATATACTCTGAAGACATTTAAAACATTTTTATTAAATATGTCTTCATAGTCACTTACACAACTTAGAAATAAAAAGTCTATGATCTACCGATGGCCAAACAAGACTTCCAAGTGTCTTTTTAAACATCGAGGCTGAGGTCCTAGGGAAGGAGCATGGCTCTTCCCCAGGGCCCCAGTAACTTACTAATTTTTTTTTTTTTACAATTTTTAAATTATTTTTTATTGGATAATAATCTAAAAATAAAACCAATAGGAGCAAACGTATAATTGCTACTTGATTTTAGTGCCTGTATTTGCATTTATGATCTTGTCGGCAAAAAGCAGCACAGATATAATATGAATAGAATGCATCTGAGTATATAGCACACTGTAAAACTTATTAAACTTAAAAAAAGTCTACCCACTACCTACTGATTTTTACTCACCTCATTTGTCTGACATTTTGACCAAATATAATAAGTAGGTAACGACCATAAGTTTTTCAACCTATTTCTTCTCTAATCCATTTATTCCTCTATTGCACTGCACGAAGGCACATAATTGAAAGTCTAAATTAAAAAATATATATATATGTATGAAATCCTAAGGCAGAAACATCTGCATCAGTATTTTCCGTATATGTCTCACCAGCTCAATATGGCCTCCCTCCAGCACTCCATCTCACGTAACCTCAGGCAGAACGAGACTGCTTGCCTACACAGTGAGGAAAAAGATGCCTTTACTTGAAGGAATGTCTTTTGATTGAACTTTAGGTAAAGCAGGGTTAATTTAGATTATCCTGAAAAGAGGTATGCTGCCTTCCATGGCAAGGCCAGTGAGGGCCTCGGCTATGATAGCTTAGGTAACAACACTAAACATGCAGTGTAGTTTGGCTAAGAATTATCGGTGTGACTGTTTTATCTCTGGCCTTTGGCCCTAGCTTCTCCTGGTTTAAGCTTGATAAGCTTACAGCTTGTCTTAATGGGTGGTACAAGACTGTACTCCGTTTCTCTTGGGGCTTCATGCTCATTAGTTACAGACGCCAATTAAGAGCTTTGATAGAAAACTAGAGGAATGTGCCACAGCACATGTGGAGGCCCGGAAGCTCCTTTCACATATATCATGGATGAATAAGTCTCCATGGCTTGCCAAGCCACACATCAGTAGATCATGTGCATCAGCAGACAGTACCAACAAAAGCAGCACAAAAATTTTGAAGTCAGCACTTTCTGGAGCCAGCCTTTTCATTTCAACTGATAAGGATTTAAACATTTTCATTAACCTCGATGATCCCGGACATTTTAAATGACAAACACATTACAATTATTTTTAAAGGCAAGTTACATAAACTAGGGGACAGCCCACTTGATAATTTTCTAGAAATGATTACTGACCCTTGCATATCCCTCCTGGGACCATGAGAGGTCAAGTCGAGGTTAATGTGCTGGCCAACCACTTACGATCTAGAGCAACAACTGTTTGGGTAGGGATTATTGCCATTGTAAACCACTGATGAGAGTTTGAAATGATAATTCTTAATTAAGAAAACAAAACAACTCAGCGTCTGTGCTCTGATCATGCAGCTAACAACTGGCTCCACCTCAATCCAAACACAGAATAAAATTCAGTAAAGGGATGGATTTATTTTTGTAATAATTTGTTTTAGATATTTAATCTAAAACAATGTGGTAAGCCTTCAAAAATAACTTAGGGTATCGAGTGTTGAAAGAATATTTGCTCTATTTTTTTTTAACGAATCCTTTGCTTTTATTTCAACTGTATCTTATTACTGACTTATTACTAACTTGTTGCTTCCAAAGAGAATTTTGAGACATGATATCTCAAAATTATAGCATGTTCAATGAAAGTAATAGAAACTTTTAAAGTGTATATTTTGAAACATTTCATGTTTAGACAGCATTCGATAATCAACATTGTCTTTAATCAACGAATTATTTAGTTTCGTAATGTACTTTTGACATGCCATAAAAATTATATGTGGACAGATCAGATCAAGAAATAATAACAGCAAAACCAGGTTGAATAACGTCCCTTTCATTATCTATGGACTTGCTGGGGTGCCATGGTAAAGGGTAGAGAGAACTGGAGAGCATCATGAGACGACTGAGTAAATTTGATACCTGGGATTTGCTCACAAAGCTGCACACAGGCTATATGATTTATTGGGAAAATGTCTCAAGACAGAAAAGTGATGGAATTCTAGAGCTAGAAAGAGCTTAGGGTTTTTGTTAAAATCTTTTAAAAATGCTAACCTTCTGTTCTCTCAATAAGGAAAAGCAAAAGACATTTGCACTATTTCAGAAAATATTTGTTTCTCTATAGTACACTCCCTGAAAATATTCTCAAAGTAGCCTCTCCCCGCCCTCGCCCTGTTATTCTCAACACACCAGGCTGTGGCTTAGTTTATTATAGAAGTTCAAAGGAATGCAATTCCTCAGCAGTTATATAGCAAAACATTCAGGGTTACATTAGTTTAATAATTTTCAAGCTGATTTTTGAACATTCTGCATTTCTACAGAAGCCTGAACTTTACATGGGGAATAAGATTTGTGAAATTCTTAGACTTCTTTATTAAATTTCAAAAAGGCCACAGTAGAAATTGTCCTAAATTTTTTCTCAAGAAAACCTGAAAACTTTACAACTGCAAATGCTTAGAAAAAAACAGATAAAAAGACATTATATTTTCAACTGCATTACTGAGTTTGCAGTAGAGAGTGAACGTGCAGGAGAGAGAAAGGAAGGAAAGGAGGGAAGAAGGGAGGGGGAGGGAGGGAGAGGGAGAGAGAGAGAGAGAGAGAGAGAGAGAGACAGAGAGAGAGAGAGAGCGAGCGAGCGTGCTAGTGCACACCAGGTATAAGATCTGAAGATCTAAAAAGCATTGTGTTAATGGCACAAACAGATAATGATCTGCATTATGGGTGCTTATGGGTCTCAGTAACCTAGATGCTTGGGTTTAAATTCCTGTGTTAGGAGTAGGGGACACATGAAACTTTCCCAGCAAATGGACACAATAATGAAGCCCATCTGTCTATAACTAGATGCCAAATGAAGGGAAAAGATAATATCCATTCAGAGTTTACACCCAAGGTTATATATGGTCCAGGAACAATTGAATCAAGAAATTAGCCTAAGGATTCATCCTAGAACAATAAGCAAAAACAAATACAAAATGTCTCTGGAGGACTGACTGCATCCACTCTGGCTGCATATTTTTATACAGTGCTCCCTACTAATGATAACCTCATAATTCTAAATTACAAATCACATGAAGAAACGATCCACCAGAAGAATCACATTACTAGATACAACATAGAAGATTCTCTGAGTCCTATGAAGTCTGGATAAATGAAGAAAAGAACAGATAATTTAACATAAATTTTAAATAACTAAGAATAAGGGAAATAAAAACTGTATACAAAACCACGGTATTAAAATAATAGGTAGGTAGACCATGTAGAAATGAGAATAATGGTAATTGAAGGAAAAATCCAATGGATAGGTGAAATAGCTATCCACTGGACACAATGGAAGACAATCAGTGGTCTGAAAGACAGCTTTATAAAAATAACTCAGAGCAGCACAGTGAGCTAAAGGGATATATACAAATTTAAGAGAGAGGGAGAGAGAGAGGGAGAATAAAATGAACAAAAAATTCAATATGTGTAATAAGTTTCAGAAAGAAAATAGAATTATAAAGCATCGATATTCTAAGTATGTACCTGTAAATGTCTCAGAATTGACTAAATATGTGATTGTTATGTGTTAAGAAGAAAGGAAGATACATAAAAGACAAATCTACAATGAGATTATACTGTAGTGGAACTGCAGACCAACAAAGACAAAAGAGATCTCAAAAGCAGCCAGAGAGAAAAGACGAATTATTTACGAAGGGTAACAATTAGACAACAGTAGACTTCTAAAAAGCAAAGATAAGAAACAGAAATCAATGGAATATTTTAAATGAAATAAGATAAATAACTGTCAATCTAGAATAATATGCCCAACTAAATTATTGTTTGACTGTCAAGCATATTTGCCAATTATTAACAAAAATATCCTAGAAAACCAAAAATTATTTCTTAGTTGGAAAAAAACAACTAATAAATAGATTAAACTCTTGCAAGACTTATTTAGAAAGAGAGAAAGGAAAAGCACAAATGTCTATATTATTATGGAAAAAGGGGGTACAATTACAGATAAGCAGAGATTTTTAAAAGGAGAATATAAAGAACAATTTTATGTCAGTACATTTGTAAATCTAGTCAAAATGGTCAATTTACTATAATACAACTCACAATTACTCAAGAAGAAAGAGAAAACCTCAATAGAACAATAATAATGAAAAAAACTGTATCATTAGTTAATTACTAAATCACTAGTTACACACACATACACACATACACACATACATATGCACACTCCAACCCCCAGGATTCTTTCAGACAAGTTCTATACCTATCAAGGTAAAAGTAATAATATTTTCCAGAAAATATAATAAGCTGATAATCTTTTTTAACTTATGAAAAGATATAAAATAAGCAAGAAAAAGTATAGGCAAGTCTCATTTATGAATACAAAAATTCTAAGTAAAGTATTAGCAAACAAAATTTAGAATGAATATTTTAAAAATTATAATAAAGTAGAAAAAATAAAAGATAAAAATTATGATAAAGTAGAAGTTACCCCAGAACAGGATGGCTTAATTTTAGAAAACATTAATGTTATTCATGAATTAGCATATTAAAAGAAGAAAACCATAAATTCATCTCAACAGATGCAGACAATATTTGATAAAATTCACAATACTTTCATGATAAAACCTTTGACCAAACAAGGAATAGAGGAAATTTTCTTAACCTGAAAGGAGATACCATCCACTATAAACCCAATAATACTTAATGGTGAAAAGTCAGAGGCATTTAACATAAAATATGAGAAAAGACAGGATGCTTGCTGTCGATGCTTCCAGTTGGTATTTCACAAAAGGTCTTAACCATAATAGCGAGTGGAGAAAAATAAGTAAATATATAATATAAATAAATATTTAATTTGTATTCAAATAAATGAAAATAGAATGTATAAATATTATAAAAGAATGAACAGAATTGTCATTTTTTGCCTATCAAATAATTATTTATTTAGAAAATCCAAATAATCTACACGCTCTTAAAAGTGATAAAGAGTTCAACATGGTTGGAAACAAGAATTAAAAATCGATTATGTTTCTATGAACCATCAACCAATAATTAGGATATTTCAGAAAAAAATAAAATGTACAATGAAAATAAACCTACAATAATTATAAGGTACCTAGCAAAGAACCTAACAAAAACATAGAAGATTTTTGCAGGGAAAAATGTGAAATATATTGAAAGATATGAAAGTAAGTTTAAATAAACAGAGAGCTATATTATGTCCATGAAAGTGGAGACTCAATATTCAGATATAGAAATCATCTTCCAAATAATCAATAAATTCAATGCAATTACACCCCAAATTCCAACATTGGTCGTCATGTAACCTGAAATGATGATGCATATATATTAATATGATATACAGTGAATATTCAAGAAAAGGCAAGATCACATTTGTGGAAAAAGTAAAAAAGTCTACTTATTATAAGTTTATAATAATTAAAACTGTGGTATTGGTAAAGAATAGATTGGAAAAAAGACATACGGGGGCTCAATAGCATCAACTATCACTGAGAAAAGAAAGTTAATAAATTGCACTGGGACAACTGCTTATTTATATATAAAAACATAAAATTTGATAAATACATCACGCCATCCAGAAATCTAAATTCTATACAGATTAAAGATCTCATTGGGAACAAGTATAACTGTAAAACTTTTCGAAGAAAAGAGGAAAATAGTTTTTATTAAATCACGTGAGGAAATATTTAAGATTTCCCAATGTACACACCATAAAGGAAAATATTTATGGATTTAACTATATTAAAAAATCTAAACTTGTGCATGATAAAAAAATACTACAGATAAGTGAAAAGCTAAGTTATTGACTGGGGTAGATATTTTCAAATCATACGCTCCCTCTCACACTTACTGTCCAGAATATAAAGAAAGTGCGTCTAAATCAAGAGTAAAATGCAATTAAAGAGAAAAATATATAGGTAAAATATATCACACATAATTTTTATTGGAATGTTCAATAACATTATACAAATATACTCAGCTTCACCAATAATTAGAAAGTCCTTATACACAAGAGATTAACGAAACAGAATACTTGATAATACCAAGTATTGGAAAATATGTGGGAAAACAGAAATGAAATATTGGTTGTTCCTAACACTAGTTGTACATGAGAATCACCCAGGGAACTTTGAAAAGAATACCAATCTTGGGTTCCATCTCCAGAGATTCTGATTTAATTGGTCTAGGATGGGACCTAGGTATTAGTTAATTTAAAAAGCTCCATAGATAATTCTTTTCTGCAGCTGGACTTTGAAACTATTGCTCGACATTGTTGGTGGTTGAACAAACCAATACAGTTTGGAAAGCAATTTAATAATATCCAGTAAAGTTGTGCTTCCCTATGACCCAACAATTCAACTTCTAGGTGAATCCCCTTGAGGAATTCTCACACAAGTATAAGAAGATATCTACAAGGATCACTGCAGTAATACTATAAATAGTAAAACTGCATGGACCACCCAGATTTCCTCAGTAGGAAAATGGATACATTGACCTTGGATTATTTACACAACATGGTGCTGGTCCTGCAGTTATCACACAGGGACTAGGTACCCACATGTCAACGTGGATGCATCTCCAAAACAATGTTGAATTAAAAGAGTTATAAGAGCATATGAACAATGCTTTATATATTTTAAAATTTGCACACAAAGCAATAGTATAACCACAAATAGATACAACCACATATAGATATCTGGTGTCTGGATCTTATTTATGCACCCCCCCCCAACAACCTCACATAGTAAAAATACTAAAATATACAAATACTAAAATATAGCAATCTTAGGATAATTATCCCTTGTGAAGGAAAGAGGAGGCAAAGAAGGAAGTGGTGCTTTGACTGTATTCAAATGTGTTTTATTTTATTTTACAAGTTATCTGAACTGAAGATGGCAAAATAACACATTTAATCTTAGTGGTGTGTCTGCAGATAACTTATATTATTTTTGTATGTTCAATATATTTTATATTAAAATATTTAAAATCAAAAGAGCAATGCAATTGATATAATCATGTGGGCATATCTTTATTATTTTTTACTCATTGAAAAAATATTTTTAGATATAGAATTAAAAAGTAAACAAAAAAGGCATTGGATATGGAGGCCAGGGCTGGAATTCTCATGCTAGTGCTGCAGCTAATTATTAGTAATGTTGTGTAAACCATTTCACTGCACGGGCTTCAGTTTCTTCATATATAATATAAAGAAGATGGGTAAGATAGTACCAAACCCATTTTAGCTTTAAATTTCTATGAGTTTAAACTTGTAAAAAGATACTATTTCTGAATTCAATTTTTCTCTCTCCTTGGACACCACCTTAAAGTATATACCTGCTCACACTAGATCAGTCCATTTCTTCCCAAATATAATCACAGGCTATCCCAGAAAGTGATGTCTTAAGACAGAGGTCCCCAACCCCTGGGCCGTGGATGGGTACCAGTCCGTGGCCTGTTAGGAACTGGGCCTCACAGCAGGAGGTGAATGGTGGGCCAGTGATAGTGAAGCTTCATCTGTATTGGCAGCTGCTCCCCAGCACTAGCATCACCATCTCAGCTCCACCTCAGATCATCAGGCATTAGGTTCCCATAGGAGCACCGGTCCCTGGTGCCAAAAAGGTTGGGTACCTCTGCCCTAAGAGATATTTAATAAACAATCATTGAATCAAAGATGTATCAAATTAGCTTAAAACGTCCCCATGAAGCAGATTAGGAACAACTTGAAAACAAAACAAAACAAAAATTACTTCTGTTCCCATTTTATAAATGTATTGTTTCTTTATTCATTTGCTCATTGGTTATTTCACATGCTGTTTGTCCTGAATGAACATCTTTGAACCAGCTTATCTCAATTTGTCACGTTAATGAAAATTTTATAACACTAGATGTTATAAAAGTAAACTTGCCTTAAAATATATATGCAAAAAATCTGAACTCTCCCCTTTCAAGCCCCCCCACCCCCCACCCCCAGTTTCTGGTAATAGGAAAAACTTTATTCTATATTCTAAGTGTTTTATTTGCGCCCAATTACGACCTGGCTCAACACTAACAACTGAAACACATTTGCTCACTAATGCAGTTTTCTCCCCAGGATTTTGATGCGTTTGGCCAACAAGAGTTAATTATCCCCATAACCCTATGGAAAGTGAAGCACAGAGAAGCATGATGTGAGGTGAGGTCACACTTTACAAAGAGGCTAATGCAAAGCAGAGAGAAATAAAATCCATTTTCAATACATGTACCAAAAATTCACTGCTGAAATCCCAATTTCTTTGCCCACTCTACCCCAATTCTACCTATTCTAGGCTACCTATTTGCTTCCAGAAATGCTATCCATAAATTAAACTAATAGATAAAGGAGCCTGGACAACCCACAACCTTGGTAGTTATGCAGTTGAATGAAAGAGACAACAATGACAATAACAGCCACAAAACACAGGATGCTAATTGGTAGAAATATTCTCGTATCATTTTTGTTCCTCATTCACTAAACTACGTGAATGAAGTTGCCAATATTATTTGCATTACAGGTACAGTAAGGAGGATTTAATGTGATAAGTGTCATAAGATATTTAATATCACACCTGGCAAAAGATGGCAGTCAGTACTCGTTAGAGGTAGTATCATCATCATCGTCATCATCATCATCATCATCTTCACCTGATGGTACCACTGGACATGGTACTTCAGATTTGTCCAGGACATAGATTTATAAAAAAAGCTGCTCAAAGCAGCCATTTTCTTTACAAAGGAAAGTTGTCCAAGGTTGCAAGGTTTTGAAATTCAGCAATATATTTCCCACTGGGGGAAAAAAGAAGTCACAGAGACTCGCTCTCACGTAGCAGGCAGATAATAGGCCACTTAAAGAAACAACATCTACTGAACATTCTCTTAACTGGGGCAGGAGGAGCAAGACAGGTAGGAAGCTCATATTCTCCACAGCTCTCCTTTGTAAGAGTCAAGGACCAAACTGCCGTAGTTGAGGGGTAGCCAGCGTCTGTGAAAGGAGCTGCTGGGGCAACACTATACTCCAGAGAAAGAAGCGCAAATCCTTAAGCACAACGAAATCAGAAAGCAAGTAATTTCTCTAAAAGCATGACTGTCCTAGATGGTAAAGACCAGACATATTTGGTTCCATTTTTCACAGTTCCCAGATCACCCCCTCCCTTTCAGGCCATCCAAGATTACACTGTTAGCGCTCACACTTTCAAAAGTGGGACACAGATTCCCATTGCTCACAACAGGACTTTGCCCTTGGAATAAATCTAGCTGCTACACAACATGTAGGGGAAAATTTAAAGGACACCTATAGAACTAAAACCAGACATTCTCCTAAGTGAGAATAACAGATGGCCTGGCAGATAATGATATTTACCAGTAACGAGTCCAGTTCTGGGAGTACTGTGAACAAGAATCATGTTTCTAGAGGCCGAGGCCGACAGTATTTAAAGACTAGAGGAAGTTAGAGGGAAGAATGCAACACTTTCCATTCATGAAAGGGGCTTTCGCCATTATCCTTCTGTGGAATGCATCGTTTCAGACCAGCTGGTCTGTAGGAAGCTGTGACTCAGATGACGGCTTTAGTGGTGAAGTGGGGGAGGCGGGGTGCAGGGGAAGGCACAGATCATCGCTGTGTTCCTTCTTGCCCAAATATCAGCCAGGCAACACACCTTGATAGCAGCCAGCTCATCCCTGGCTGATCCCTGGGAAAGGCAGATCTCTCTAGTAGCAAAGTCACAATTTACAGCTACCACATAAGGAGGGGAAGAGGGACCGCTGAGGGATGGGTGGTGGAAGTTAGGAGCCCGGAGGGGGAACAGGACGTTTTGGCCACTTCTAGTTGCCTTCCTGATTACTTGCACACCGTCCAACCACATCCTGCTAGATCGTTTGACTGTTCTGGATTCCAGGATTCCTGAGCAGGCGCCAACATATGCACAGCTGGAGCTCAATTTAATAGGGTAATCAGAGAAAGCTAATAGCGGCTGAAATATTTTAATATTTCAATGCCCTTTTGCCATAGTTTTTTTTTTTTTTTTTTTTACATTTACAACACCATTTCATGGCATTTTCATGAGGGGTTCATGAGTCAGAGTTTTAGGGAATTTCACTCTAGATTTACAGTTTCTTCAGCAAATCTACCTCAATATTCCAGAGAGGTTGACCAAAGTTGATTTGCGTGCTAGGACAGCAATGCTCTTTTCTGGAGAAATTTTTAGTTGCTTATTTTCCAATCTAAAATACAGTTTTTATTACTGGAGGAAATGAGGCAGAAGATAGATAGTCACTTGAAACATTAATGAAATTACGTGATTCTTGACATAAAAACATAAACATTACTATGACTATTACCTGCTACCTGCTAAACAGTGTTCAGGGCAGAACACTCTGGACCTCATCTCGTAATTCATTTATGAGTTGGCAAATCATTTTACTTATACCGAGAGTTCAACTTATAACTTCATTAAGATTAAAATATGCAAAAAAAAAGTTTATTAGTGGATTAAGAAAGAAGAAAAAGAGAACAACAAAGACAAAGTACTTACTTGCAGTGATATTTTTAAAGTAATCCTGAATTTCAAATTTGGCTTTTTTTTTTTTTGTTTAAGAGCAAAGCCCCTGATCTGAGCTATATTCCTTCGGTCCTCAGGGTATACTCCATTCTTCTACAGGACAAATCTTTGAGAAATCTTCCTTTTATAACATTATTCATTTTTTGTCTTACGAAACAAAAAAAAAAAAAAAAAAAAGACTGTCTTAAAAAAAAAAAAAATCCAAAAGTCCAGGATGTAAGCAACAAAGGAAAAGTAAAACCTCTCCAAAACCAATATCTAATTCAGAAGTGTAACTGCTCCCCTAGCTCCGTTTGCAGGCATCCTCTCGTATTCTTGGTGACATTTCTCATCATCCAGCCAGGGCTGTTTTACAGCAATGTGAGGATGCTTGAAGAGAAATGAACTCATTCTCCGAAGTTCCTCGTAGTGAAGGAAAACATATGGAGGATTTCCTGCCGAGGATTCCCTACCGAGGCACAAATTCGAGGGGGTGTGGAGTTTACTTGTTAAGGCTCTCCATTTCCTAGACTCAGCACTATCTGCTCAACAATGAGCCCACATGCACGGCTGCTGCTCTGCAGGGAACTCTGCTCTCCTGAACAAGCCCGGCGGCAGAGACACGTGTAGGAAGCATGTCAACAGTACGTTAGTGCCCTGCTTGCCCCAGTCCTTGTTTCAGCCACATCTTATCTCCAGGACCGGATAAAGGTCCATACGGACATTGTGCTGGAATACGGGCTTCTCGTCCCATTTTCTTCCTTCTTGTCTCTTTGCCTTCACCTTCTGATTTCTTACCTGAGATCCTTCCCAGATGTGTGCGCTTTGCGAGCATGTTCCCAGAAAGTAATTTAAAATGTTACCAGTGCTTTCTTTCTCCTCCCACCCCTTCTCCATTTGAAAGTATGCTTCAGAGGACAGCAAGTTTCAAAATAGGTTATGAAGATACCAGTTGACTTAGGAATATTAAAGTACACATAAAAGCTATAGAGCCTACAGATTATTACTCTTTAGTTTGAAAAACAAAAACAGAAACAGCTAGCATCTCAAAAGCTATCTTTAAAAGCACTATTTGGGGTTACTTCCTTCCTTAACATCAACAGTGAGGACACTACTGCCCATCAAGAGAGTTTTTCTCCTTTTAATCTAGCAATCCCATTAACAAAGCATTAACCATGCATTAATCTCAATTATCTTAATTCCCTCTAACCCCACATCCATCTTTTTCTTGCAAACTGGTGTTAAACATCGCTCTAGAAATAAGTTCTACATGATCTTTCTTTCCATGTCAATGTCTTTGTGTAAGAATTTATTCTGTGGGGCAAATGTTTCTAGAAGCCCAGCCGAGTGACGGCATAAATGATTAAAAAGAGGTAAAGATGGTTGCGTGGAAGAAGATATGTAAGTTGTACGTGAAGCTATGGCTTATCTGTGTGCTAGGGGCAAAGAAAACTTTTGTAGGCTTAATAAAAAATATTCTTAAATTAAATATCTGGAAAAAATGTTCTACATCAGGAGTCCACAACTATGACCCATGGACCAAATCAGACCAGTATTTATAAATAAAGTTTTATTGGCACGCAGTCACACCCCTTTGTTCATATATTGTCTGTGGCTGCTTTCATGCCACAACGGCAAAGCTGAGTGATTATAACAGAGACTGTGTGGTCCACAACGCCTAAAATATTTATTATCCAGTCCTTTATAGTAAAAGCTTGCAGACCCATCTTCTATATAATAGAAAGTCACTAACTAGATAATGACAAATCCATAGGCTTGTTTTTCTGTGCTGTGTAGTCAGAAGTATGGTCTTAATCGCATTTAAGAAAATGCTGAGCACTCAAATGTCCTCCCATTACTCCCAGAGCTGACATGGCAGAAGGGCTTCTTAGGGGCACAGAGTTGGAGTGGAACCCAAAGCTCCAAGGGAACAAAATGATCATAGAAGGGGTGTTTTCGGATGACACAGTCAGAGGAAGGATTTGGACATCATCAGGGAGGGCAGCTAGAGAACCGGGGCTGAGAGTGAGAATTGAGAAGCACAATAATGCCATCAATGGAGGCAAAAATAGTGAAGAGTGCTTACAAGTCAGGATATGCAGTGTGAAATGTCCGAAGCAAGCTGTTAGGACTAAGACTTTGAGAAAAAAAAATAAGGAACGTTCTTTCCAGTGGCTTAGCGGAAGGGTGACTAGGTTGTCCCAATTTGTCCAGGATTTTCCCAGTTTTAAAACTCAACGTCCCGCATCCGGGAACCTCTTCAGTCCCAGGGAATGTGGACAGTTGGCCTCCCGGCCTGTGGAGGCTGTGCAGGAAGCCTTGGAAGTCCAGCTGGAAAGAAAAAGTTGAAGTACAATAGCCGTGCCTTCCCAGTGCTTGGTACCTTCCAGCCCTAGAGAGCTTAGACGAGAAGAGACAGGGAGCCACTTTGGTGCTACTGGGGCCACTGAGGAGCACTGGAGAAAGTCAAGGCCTCTGTTCTCGGTGCATAAGTGAGAACAGAGGCTTTGACTTTCAAGTTCTTGCTACAAGAACTTGAACTGTGTGAACCGGAAGAGAAATCTCAAAATAACCTGTAAATAAGTGTGAGATCATCTGTCCTACTGGACAGTTTGTGTCCTGGCCTTTTCACCCCAAAGCCAGCCTGCTTTTTTTTTTTTTTTCCAGAAAAGCTAACCTGCATGATTTGATTACTGGTCATTACTTTGAACTCTCAGCTTTAATTTTCCCAGACTCTATAGCCACCCTAAGTATTGCTCAGGTTTTCAGTTTAATTGCTTTACCCTAAAAAATGAATGCCGACCCAATTTTCTAGGTCCCAAGAATGTAGCTATTTTTTCACTCATCAATCCATCAGTAAATCAGCCTATCAATAAACATTTCTTGAGATGCTACTATATGCCAGGCATTGTTCTGAGCCTGGGGTGAAAGACTGAATCAGATAGGTAAGGTCTCTGGCCTCACGGAGAGAAAAAAAAAACCTGAAAACATGTAAACAAACAGGATAATTTAAGACTATGTCAAATGTTTAGGGAAGAATAAGCCAAGCAACATGCTGTAGAATAACTGTGGGGTGGGGATTCCATCCTAGTCAGGGTGGTCAGAGAAGGCGACATTTTAGCCAAATGCTAGAAGTTGACAAGGAATGCACTGTACAGTGAGCTATGAAAGTTATAAGTTCAAAGACAGAGGTAGGGAAGGAAGTTAGCATGTCCCAAAAAAGCAGAAAGGACACTGAGTGGGCAAGTAGGGAGCGTTAGAGACAGGCAGGGACCAGATGGTGTGTGGTCTTGCGAGAATGATGAGAAGATTTGGGATTTTTTCCAAGGGTAAGGCAAAACTATGCGAGGGGTTTAGCACGGGAATGTCTGTGATCTGATTTATGTTTCAAAAGAATTTCTCTAGCCCTGCTGCTGATAATGGGTTGGAGGGAGGAAAGAGTGAAAATGAGATCGGTTAAGAGGTGGATGTTGGCTGGGATAAAATGGTGCCATTAGTGTTCAGAGGCAGAGAATGCTTTTGAGATAATTTTGGAGATATAGCAAGTCTGCCCCAAAAACAGCTATCTGAAATCATCTCATTTAGTTGTTCGCATGTTAATTTTTCAGTTCCATCCAGTTGAGGGAAACTCCAGAGAGCAGGGATCGTGTTTTCTTAGTCACCACTCTATCCCCAGCTTCACACGGAGAACGAACGCCTGTTATTCTGTCCTCTGGACATCAGGCATTGTGAACGAAAAGCCACGACTGA
>NW_011888961.1:2193666-2210050 GCF_000151845.1 Pteropus vampyrus
GACTGGGCGCTCCCAGAGCCGGCAGGTGTGGCAACAGCTTCCAGTTCTCTGGATATTGCTTAGGATGCCACAATCAGGGGCAGCGGCTCCCTGGTCCTTGTCTTCCTGGTCATGGCAAAGAAGAGGCCAGTTCTGCACACAGGTGTTGTGTCGGGAGCCATTTTTGGAGGCTTACTCTAGATCGTGACCATCTAGCCCTCTAATGATTTTGTGAGCAAAATTCTCTTTCTGTTTAAAATAGAATGGGTGCTGTTATCTTCAACAATACTCATTCTTAACTAAGGACGCACTTGGAGGAACAAAGTCTGTTTTATTATCAGACTTTGTGCCGTTGAGGGAGTAGAGTTTAGATTTCACTTCTGAAATCCTGTGTTCTGGACATGTCCTCTGTGAGGTGGGGAGTCTGAGCCGCTGTTTAGCAGGGATGGACTTAGGCACGTTAGTTACACCCTTTAATCCCGAATTCTTTTCCATGCTGACGTACTGTTGATTTCCCATGGGTGGGCCCAGAAGCATAGCCTATCTACATTCTCACTTGGATGTCCATTTGACAGGCGGAATGTGAGCTGTATATCCAGGTGTATTGGTTACCTGTGGCTTCCATAACAAGTTATTATAAATCCATGGCTCAAAACAATAGGATTTATTCTCTCATGGTTCTACAGGCCAAAAGTCTCAGACCAAGGTGTGGCAGGGCTGGTTCCTTCTGGATGCTCTGAGGGAGAATCTGTTCTGTGCCTTTCTCCTAGTTTCTGGTGGTTGCTGGCAATTCTTGGCTTTCCAAGAGTTGCTTGTGCCTGCTTTCTTTCCTTCTTCCTTCCTTCCTTCCTTCCTTCCTTCCTTCCTTCCTTCCTTCCTTCCTTCCTTCCTTCCTTCCTTCCTTTTTTAACAGGAGAAAATTATATTTTTAACACATACGCATGGAGAATTCACACAAGCATAAAATTCCCTCCTATGCATTCTTTAATCTCCTCCTCCTTGGTCTTTGCATGGCTTTCTCTGTGCATCTCTGTGCTTCCTCTTCTTCTAAGGACATGGTTGTTGAATTTAAGTCCAACCCTAATCCACTATGACCTCATCTTAACTTAATTACATCAGAAAAGACTCTATTTCAAACAAGGTCACATTCTGAGGATCTAGGGGGATACGAATTTGTAGGGGACACTATTCAACCCACTGCACGAGGGTAGGGATTTGGGCATATGGAATAAAATAAGGCCATTTGATCTACACAGAATTAAAACATCTTGGCCTCATGGCTATCCGTTCCTGGCCAGCTGAACCAACCAGCCACAGATATATGAGATTAGAAAGACTGAAAGGTAACCAACCATATTATGGGGAAAGGGAGTGAAAGACATTGCAGTTTGTTTTACCTTAAAAAAACAACAGTAATGGCAACTTGCTTTCCAACAATGTATTTGTTGTCAGAGCCCCTCAAATTTTGTTCCGCCTAGGGAAATTTCTATAGTGCCACCAGCAAAGGTCAAGTGTTTGTGGAGAGGAAAAAAAGGTCAGGCAAAGTCATTGAAACTAATGTCGTTTCACTCATGACGTTTTACATTTTACAAATCAAAAAATAATTTACATTTTACATTTTACAAATCAAAAAATAATTTAATCTATTTTAGATACTTTTACATTTTACAAATCAAAAAATAATTTAATCTATTTTAGATACTTTTTTTCCTAGTTCAATGAGATCTAGTTTCTTAAAGCTGAAAGAAGCATTCCCCTCCCCCCGCAAAATGAATACCTAAAATTATACTACAAAATACAGCCTTAGGATGGAGATATCTTTTTTTATGGGCACAGAAGAGAAGATTGCATTACTGAACTAGACAAAAAGCCATTCCATCAGAATCCTTTCATAGTTTTTTCACTGTACATATCTTGCCAGGAGAGAATTACATTTATCAAGCAGCACTGAAGTTATTTATTCCTTCTTATCCTATTAATTAAATTATAATATAATCACTTGAGTTATCCATAACCAATCTTAGGAAGATTCATACAGAATGCTATTCTTTTGTTCATATTTGGCTTCTGCATAGTAATGAGACAGCAATAAAGTTTATGTTCCCTTAACGTGCTAAGAATTCTATCTTGCACCAAATAGCTAACATTGAAAATAACTATTGGTATAAACAAACCAAGTAACACAATCATTCATAGCATACATTAATGTGTCATTGAAAATATTAATACGATGCCCACTGTAGCTACAAAAATCTAAATACTTAAGTTATAAGCATGCATAAAGAAAAAGTTATGAAAAATATGATGTGTCTGAAAAATAATATGAAAATAAATTTTGGAGATTAGTTATCAAACTACCTAATTTTTAATATTCACTTTAATAAGATGAAACTAAAACTTGCATTGTTCTAGCCTAAGTATTTGTCCTCATATAATTTACAATTCAAATTTACAATGCAGAATCATTACTGCCATAATAGGCACTTAAAACCTATGCCATTTTGCCATTTGGCAACATTTCATATCTATTAATGAATTATTTCTTATAACACTGCCCAACAAAGGTATATAATCTATCTGCTTTAGGTGAGAAAATTATTTGATTTTTTTTATGCCCACAGAAGGACTCTGAGTGACAGGAACACAGGAAAAAAGTTGTTGGTTAAGACTTTACATAAATATGCCTCAATCTACATATATTTTATTCCCTAGCCACATAATTATATACTTTCATCTCACCATTAAAAGGATGCCAAATACCTTCAATTTGTAATGTTTTTATTGTCTAATCATAGCCATCATTAATAGAGAAAACATACTCCTTTGGAAAATGAATCATCATGTTTTTACTTTTTTGTTGCTGTTTCTCCCGAGGGCAATGAATAAAATCACAGAATATCCTACTTAATAGTTCTCTCATACGGATAAAAAAGCTCCAAACATCTGTGCTGATATTTCATTTTCCTGTGATTGATACAAATACACAACCAGTTCATCTTTGCATGAAGAAAGAGATGGATTGATTTACCAGTGTGACAAGGCAAACTGAACCGCTATTCATTTATACAAACTCAAATAAGTTAGAATGTCTCAATGTCCAGTTCTCATTCATAGTTATACCAGAGCTATTCTGCACTTAATGGATATTTAAAGAACTGTGAATGAAAAAAAAAAAAACTTAAATTATTAGCAACAATCAAATGGGATTTTTATTTCAGTATTTACCAATTCTAAATCGCTCTCAAACCAAACCCTCTGCTGTTGCCCTTGATCAATGTGAAAGCTACTCAGTTCTTCCATCATCTTTTATAACTCCCCAAATATTTTCTTTTTATTCCAGGTTCTTTTTGTATTTATCCCTGGATCAATCATTTTATTCATCATTCTTCCTTTAACTCTTAAGCTTAAACGCTTAACCCTGAATGTCCACCTGGATTTTTGTTGACTTTAGATCCCTTTTAGTTTACTTTCTTTCCATCTCCCAGTTTGTGCTGGTTTTCCCCACCACAATGGATCCACACAGAATTAATGATGGCAGAAGATATGAGCCATGCAGAAACCATAAAGCTGCAGATCGATATAAATAGTGCTCAGCGATACATCCAGCAAACTCAAATATCTTTTTTTAAAAAGATCATAGTTCAACTGAAACGTTAATAAACTCAACTAGCTACATAAAACAAGATAGTTATCAAAATGAAAAATGAAAGGCAACTGGGAAGATAGACAAAAAAGTTGGTAAGTTTTTTCCAGTTGTGACATTAAATAATTTAAACACCATAGTATCCTTTTATTTGTTTGTATTGTTGTTACTCATGGTTTTGATCCCATTTCTCATCATTAATGAAAAGAGTGACGAATAAAGTGAAATTCAAGCTCGAGTTGGTTTTGAGAGCACTTTGTTTTCTCTCAAGTGTCCCCCATCATTCATCATTAGATGTTGCCTATATTTCCCCATCTACTTTTTAGTCTAGGGGACATATTTAGGTCTCGGTAATTTTGAGTTGACTTATTAGGTAAAATTCAGTGACACGGCAATAACTACTTTTTGAAAGTTTAGATATATTACATCTATTGCATTCTCTTTGTCCATTAATTTTATCATTCCATAAAAAAGGCAATCGAGTTAGTAAAACATGATTTTTACTCCTCCTTTTTCTAAACTTTAGTTGGCCTAAAGGTGTCTTTTCTCTTAATGTTTGTTCAACTATTTCACAATGGATTCAAGCAAGACTTTCTGGGCAGTAAATTCTAGGATGTATTTTGCTAACATCGTTTAGCACTAAAAGGATCACATTTTTCTTTTCCCTCCAGGTCTTATTTACTATGCAGCCTACTATGTCTTTTTAAGCTTAAGAGACCTTCAGTCATTGACTTCTAGTTAATAACATGACTATCAAGCGTCCTTATCTGTTTTTTCCACCTAAACATTTTTGGCTGTGGGATAATCCTTGAATTTCTGTCCCTGCCTCAATAGAGGTTAGCATTTTTTGAAGATGTATGATTTCCCTCTGTTATGAACAATCCCTATGATTACACGGTTCCTCACACCTAGTAGATAAAATAATATAGCGTGTCTTAGGATGAGAAGTCAAATGTGATACCTGCAGGCTTCTGGAACTTTCCTGACTGCTTATTTTTATAGCCTCTCTGTCTTCTTCTCTCTTCCCTGCCTTGACATATGACACATGCTGGGTATTCTGAGCCTTCTCCTAAATGAACCCCCAGGCCTACCTTTGTGTGGGTAGCTCATTCCACCACCTACCATTGCACAGAATAATGTGATCGACCCACTTATGGTGGAGGGGTTAGTCATTTTCAACACTTTCTTCAGTGTCTTCATAAAATTCCAAGTAGAAAATTATTCCAAAAATTTAAGCTGATAGAAACGTGTCTTAGGAACCCCTCTGGCTATTCCAGGCAAGATTCTGCAGTGGGCAAAGCAAGATACACAGCAACTTTAGCTAAATGTTGCTTTATCAATTTAAAAAATAATCAAGTTTACAATTTTTTTCTGTCTGGCTGGAGTAAATGTTTTAAGACTTTACATTTTAGAGCAGTGAGGTTCATAGCAAAATTGAATGAAAAGTACAGAGAGTTCCCATATACCCAAGTGCATGGCCTCCCCACTGTCAATACTAGAATCAGAATGGGACATTTGTTACAATTGATGAACTTACATGAACACATCCTTATCACCCACAGTGCATGGTTTACACTAGGGTTCGCTCTTGGTGTTGTACATTCTATGCATTGGCACAAATGTGTGATTACTCACCATTACAGTATCAGGACAGAATAGTGTCGCTACCCTAAAAATCCTCTGTGCTCTGCCTGTTCATCACTTCTTCCTTGCGACCTCTGATCTTTTTACTGTCTTTATAGTTCTGCCTTTTTCAGAATGTCATCAGAATCACATAGTATGTAGCCTTTTCACATTGGTTTCTTTCACTTAGTAAAATTTAAGATTCCTTCATGTCTTTTCATTACTTTTGAGGGGAGGCAGTTTCCAGTGTAATCTATTTTTCTCTCTTTCTCTCTCTTTCCTTCCTTCCTTCCTTCCTTCCTTCCTTCCTTCCTTCCTTCCTTCCTTCCTTCCTTCCTTCCTTCCTTCCTTCCTTCCTTCCTTCCTTCCTTCCTTTTCTCTCTCTCTTTTTCAATTACAGTTGACATTCAATAATATTTTATATTTGTTTCATACATACAGCATAGTGGTTAGACAGTTATGCAATACATAAAGTGATCTCCTGATTAGTTTAGTACCCACCTGGCATCATACATAGATATTACAATATTATTGACTATATTCCCTATGCTGTATTTTATATCCCCAGACTATTTTGTAACTGCCAATTTGTACTTCTTAATTTGTCCATCTTTTTCACCCGACTCCTCAAACCCTCTTCCATCTGACAACCGTCAGTTTGTTCTCTGTATCGATGAGTCTGTTTCTGTTTTATTTTGGTTTTTAGATTCCACACATAAATGAAATTATGTGGTATTTGTCTTTCTCTGTATGACTTATTTCACTTAGCATAATGCCCTCTTGGTCCAGCCACATTGTCGCAATGGTAAGATTTCATTCTTTTTTTAAGGTCGAGTAATATTCCATTGTATGTACGTATTACATATTCTTTATCCAACTGTCTATTGAAGGACATCTAGGTTGCTTCTGTATCTTGACTATTGTAAATGATTCTGCATGAACATAGGGGTGCATGTATCTTTTCAAATTAGTGTTTTGGATTTCTTCTGATAAATACCCCAAAATAGAATTGCCGGATCATAAGATAGTTCTATTTTTAATTTTTTGAGAAACTTACAAACTGTTTTCCATAATGGTTGCACCAATTTGCAATGCCACCAACAATTTTATTTCTTTTCAATCTGTACACTTTTGGATACTGTTTTATGGAGTTATAACTCATATGCCAGAAAGCTGACCCTCTTAAACTATATAATTTGGTAGTTTTAGCATACTGTATTTACAAAGCTGTGAAGCATCCACACTATCTAATCCCAGGCCCTTTCTTTACCCAAAAAAGAAACCCATTTCCCAGTCTTCACTCCTTGAATGGGTCACATTTTATGCAAAGAATTAAACAGGCAAGATAAATAAACTACTATGGCAAAATTTAGAAGTACAAAAGTAAAAAGCAAAACAAAGCACAATTTAAAGCATAATATGACCAATTTCCAAGTGAAAAATACCAGGCTAACCATTATGAAATTGTCATTTTTAGAGGTAAAATGACCTTAATGGTGGCAATTTCATATGGCTCAATCTAATATTCACATCTAATTTGAATCACTGAATTGTTTCAGAATATCTTGGTGACTATAGCCTTCAATTTAAGTTACAATCAGCTCCCAAACATCATAACATAATATGTAACCAAAACATGAATAAATGAAAATTGCAAATTTTTTAAAAAATCACATTTAAATCCTTACTTTAAGCATCCTCCAGTACTGACATATCTCCATACAAACGGATGCCCTGGGTGGTTCCTTAGGCATGCAGAGAAAGGAGATTCAGACACTTAAAATGAATTTTGACAATTTTTTTTAAGCGTACTTAAATGTGTTAGCTAATTTCATGAATAATTTGTCAACATATTAGACAACCCCATTAATAACCATTAGAGAAAAAAACAAAACAAAACATGGGACTTGTGCTAACACTGTATGTCTGCTGCTAGTGGTCTCCCCAGCCATCCCATCAGCTCGGTTGCTCAGTGATATCTGCTATTAGCACAGGGGTGCTGTTTTCTGCAAGCTGTGACTATATTTTGACCTTGACTGTTATTGTGATTTGATTGGACAAACTGAAGTTCATCATTTTAGTTCTTTTGAGCAATAAAAACCTGTGGAATATCTATATCTATATCTATATCAATCTATCTATCGATCGCTCGATCGATCGATAGATAGATAGATTAAGGAAAGCCATAAAAGCCTAAAGAATGCTTGTTAGCAGGGCTAAAATTTCCAATGAAATGGCCAGGAAGTTCTTGATACTAAACATTCACTCTAGGTCCCTTAGACACATTTTTTGTATGAGTTTTGTAAGAGTAGCTAAAAATGAGGTTACATAGCCCAAATTTTCCTTTACTAGCCCCTTTTTTTTTTTGAGAAAAATGTCAGAAAAACAATTTCTCTGAAACTGACACTAAAAGGAAGAAAATGGAGAAGTAAAATATCTGGGATAATTTACATCTAAATAATGTAATTGCACTGTGCTAGAAATATACCCTTTATTATAAGAATTGATATCCTTTTAAAATGGTTTGGAAAGAGGAGAGTTAATGATATTTCTTGCCTTTAAGGCACCTCTCTAAACTGGGCCAGGACACAAACTAAATGACAGTTTGCTAAAAGCAATATTCATTTTATGTATTAAGTGCTAGCCTTATGTAAGACACTGTGTGAAAATGTATCCTGTTTTCTCTAAAAGTTGAGGATCAGTAGATAGACTTGAGAAAGAGTATATTACAATTTGGCAACATTTAGTTATGTTTATTTTCTTAGTATTCTTTTTATTTTTTTGATAATTTTCGGGCCCAAAGTATGGAATATATTTCGAGAAGTTAATCCTCTCCACATGATAAGTGCACTAAGCTGCCTCTCCACTTAGCACTGCAAGTTACAGAGAGTTTTCTCTGGGGACCTTTAGAACATACACCCGAAAGGCTGCCATCTGTAGAGAAACCTTTTATTCTTAGTCTCCGAAACAGACGTGCACCCTGCTGTCCTCAGGAGTCACTGGACAAGTAGAGTAACAACTTCGGGCTTGTTACCAACATAACTACCATAATAGCAGCCTCATATGCCTGTCTCCTGGTGGGGTGATGGAAAAAAAAAAAAAAGGAAAAATCCTTAAAAAATTTGAAGACTAGCGAAATAAGACAGAAAGATCTTGCAGGGTGATTGCTAAAGAAAGGACAGGAGAGGAAGGGAGAAGGAGGAAAAATAAAGAAAAAGAGTGTCCTAACAGTGCAAGTCTAAGAGAATATTAGCAGCTACAATCACCCTCTTGTCTGGTAGGATGTTACTGGAAGGCACGGAAGGCACAAGTAAATGAAATCAGGTGTCAAATCTATGACCTCTGCAGTTTGTAACAAAAAAGCCTTCCCTTCTTCTTCCTGTAAGCTGGAAATGGGTTTGCCTAAATAAGAGTAGGATTCAGGAGCAGAATTAGAGAGGAAGCCTGCAAGTGTTTCTTGTTTTTCAACCATGGTTGGACTAAAGTGGGAGCAGTGTGGTCTTGAACCCCTGCCAAGATGGACATGGAGAAGTTCTAGCTGAGGTGTTATCTCTCTGTCTCTGTCTCTTACACACACACACACACACACACACACACACACACTTTCCTTCACACAGCGCTTTCTCTCTCTGTGTATGTATGCATGTGTGTGTATGTGTGTGTTTGTCTCTGTCTCTCTCACAGATGAGAGTTACAAGCTTTCCCTATTAGACAAAGAGTCTGGAGCCTGAACAAAGACTGAGCCCACAGATCTCAATTTAAATACACTCCCCATCTCCTCCCAGAGCTCAGACGAAGTTGTCTAGTTCCAGAAATTGGCTGGCATGGATCTTGGTCCACTAGAAAGCTCTAGGCCCTTGACTTGGACCTCTGGTCTCTAGAGAAAGCTGGGCAGACAGTTCCCCACTTCCCAGACCTGGAGCAATATACCCAGAGCCTCAGCTGGCTTTTAGCAGTGAATGGTCCTGGTTTCTTCCCTATTTGGGTTTTTGCAAACATGTTCCCTAATTTCAGGCAATTGTCTTCCCTTATGCTTTGTAGTCTAAAACCACTCTATATTTTCTCTCTCGGTTTAAGCTAGGCAAGCAATGCCACACCCTGCACACCAGTGATAGCTCAGCCCTTAGGCGAGACATCTCTCTCCCCCAGCCCCACACCCTTCGGAGCCCTCTCAGTTTCTCTGTTTCCACAGAACCCCATGTGCCTTATTGACAGCTCCTCTCCCCTTGCCTCGGAAAAGCAGAGTCGACCAGGCCCATAGCCCATACACTCACAAAGCATTGCATCATCACTGGGGCTAATGGCCCTCCTTTCTAGGTCATCTTTGCCACAGATGGGTGGCAGCTCGAGGAGATGCAAGCAGAAGGGAAGATTCAAAGCCCTGGAATTGGGAAATCTGCAGCTTAGAGTCCTAGGCAGTTTCCCTGGAAGAATGCAGCTACCTCCCCAAGGTGCCACGGCCCTGACTGTGTGAGATGAGGTCTGGCCTCATGGAACTCCCCCTGAAGAGAAGGAGACCACCTGCAGAGAAGTTATCTGCATAAACAGCGATTTCACTTGGGCTTTCCTGGCAGATGGTCCTGATTTGCAAAAGGTATGCAGACACTCTTTGAAATATGACTTCTGTTTTTCAGGCGATTTGGAATTCTTCTTTGTGAGTCTTACCATCCCCATGGCAATTTATCGACCCGACATCACTGGCTTCCTCTGAAACCCAGTTCTCATTTCTTCATTTCTTATTTTTTTCAAAAGTCACCAGACTCTAGTTTCTGAATCTACATGTTCCCTTTTCACTTCCAAATACAATTTGGTTATCAAACCTTATAATTTTTTCTCCCTATTCCTACTGTCACCATTCTAATCCTGACCCCTATTACTCTATGCCTGGCCTATTACACTGTAATCTAGTGTTTTAGGTTTCCACAATCTCCCCTGCACATGACTACCAAATTAATACCATTTAACACATTTTCTCCTTGTCTTTGCATGCAATGGTGCCTTGAAGGCCTCGCCATTACCTACATGCAATGTACTGTACTGTGCATTAGTAATTTTATTAACCTAATTTTTATTTCCTTCCTATAGATATTTGTTGGATATCTGCAGTGCGTTCTACACCATTCCTGGCTTTAGAGAAACAGTAATGAATAAGCCAGACCCATTTCCTGCTTGCCTTCCAGAGAAGAGGGCTGATATGAAAGATAAATACTCAGAAGGAGAAACTCTGAAAGCATGCAATGTGGGAATGGGAGGTTTCCCCAGAAGTGACATTTAAGCTGGGTGAATAACGATTAATTAGTGAAGTGCAGGTAAAGAGACAGCATATGCAAAGGGGCTGAAGTGGCAAAGAGCCTGATGCATCGGTGCAAAGAAAGAAGGTTGGTGTGGCTGGATGCGGAGAGATGCGGGGAAGCACAGTGAGGGATAAAGGCTGAAGGTCACCAGGGGCCAGACCATGTAGAGCCTGGTAGGATTCATTGAGGAATTGGGTTTTATTATAAAAGCAGTGGGAAACCTCAGGCAGATTTGAAGCAGAGGAATGCAATGATTCATTATGATTTAAAAAGATTACCCTGGCTGCAAAGTGGAGAGGGTTTCAAGAAGATGCTCCTGGGCGACCATATAGGAGTGTAGTACAGATAACAGATGGTGGTGGGCTGGACCAGTGTGGGGCCATGGAAATTAGTGGAAAAGGAGAAAATAATATAGGGATTCAAGGGAGAACGAGATGTAGTGATCAGTAGTGAGAGAGAGGGAGGCATTCATTTCTCTTGGGCGTCAGATGACTGGATTGATTATATGGCAAGGCTATGTTTAATTTTCTAATCACCTATATCTTAATAATTTTGTAGTTTTGGTGAAGTGGTAAGGTCAAAACAGGGTCGGAGAGGGTTAAGAAGTAAGAGAGAAGTGAGGATGTGGATATAGTAAGTGAAAGCAATGGTGTGGAGAATTGCGGCTGACATGGAGAAAGTGAATAGGGCTGTGGTTGGAGGTGGCCGTTAGGTTAAGGGAGGGAAGGTCTGGCAACGATAAAAAAGACTCGAGCATGTTTAATGATGTGGGAGGGAGAAAGCAGACAGGGAGAGGTTGAAGATAAGAAGAGATGGGTGTAGGGGAGGGAGGGGATAGTAAGATGTCTGAGAGGGTAGGAGGGACTGGCTTTTCGTTAGGAGGAGGTAGCCCCTCTGTTTTACTGAGAGGGCAGGAAATGAGTGAGCCTTTCAAAGTCGTAGTCTGACCTTAATGTGACTTCATCCATGGGGGATGGCAGAAGACAAGTTCAGACTGTTCACACTACCCACCTGCATAAACCCTTGACCTCAACCTGACTGTCTCATGATTACTCCATGCTCATGCTGTTCTCTAAGAGCCGAGTGATGTTTTTGAAGGATGCAGTCAATCACCTGTGCTTATCCGGCAGTGATGGAGCAGGTACTAAGGAAAAGAGGCAAAGCTACAAGTTCAGCAGATTGTTAATATTTATCCCCAGAGGTATATCTTACCTCATCCTCTGTACACACACACAAAATACTCTTATTATATCCAAAGATTGATCTCAATATCACAAAAAACCCCAAATTACCAAATAATCCAGGTCATAGGACCTGGGTATGTACAGGATTTGGGGGTAGGTGACATAGTCATGAAAATTCCCTTATCTTTGTACAAGTTGGCTTATTAGTTAGCTTTCATGATAACATAAACATGTTTCCTTGTTAAAGACCCTGACCTTGACCCCTGATAATTAGAAGCAGTGATGACTTTTCCTGACTCATTAATGAATAAAACAGGCCATATTTTTTCCTCACCTATTTCTACTCTTAAAAAGAAAACAGTAGGAACAGTAATGACACAATAAGAAAAACAGCATTTATATTAGCCAAAATGATAATGATGTAAGTCATTGGGCATGTTGTTGAGGAAGTTATGGTTTTTAGGACCTGCAGGGAATATCTGAAACGACCCCAGCCAATCATTCAGATTCCATAAAGACTCATTCTGCTATGCAGCAGAGCAATTTGTGAGCCAGGACTGATAATAATACAGCCAGTTTTTGGCTATCAGATTTAATACCTTAAACACTCATAGGAACAAATAAATGTTTTGTGGAATGGTTCTGTACAAAAGAACTCGTTGCGGTAATCTCATCTGAATGTATCTGAAAAGGCGAGGGGATTAAAGTCAGGAAACATAATTTCTTACTTTTAAAAAAGGCTTGGAGTCAGTGGTAAGTCTCATACAATCAGGAAAGAGTTCTGTAGATGGCATCTCGGGCTGTGAATCCAGAAATAATCTGCACAGGTGGCCGGTGTCTTAATGGCTTTTAGTTATTGTTTTGATTTTCTCAGCCACAACGTTATATTTTGCAAGGGTACCATACTATAAATAAATTTGCTTGTGCGTTTGAGAAATTCCTTCTAGAATACTTAGCATCATTCAAGCAGGGCTCAGAATATGAGGAAGTAGCTCTGAGATTATAAAGTTGCTGCTTGATTTTGACTCACTGATGAACTTTCACAGAGCAGCCACTCTGTGTTGGGGGCTGGGGAGCCAGTGTGACTTAGAGATAGGCCCTCCCCTCAAAATGCTCACAGTGCCTCCCCTGCCACAGACGCTCTTTGGAAAAGACCTGAAAGCGGACTAGAACCCAATCTGATTCGTGTCATGGGGAGAACAGGAAAGGGAAGAGTACCTCTGTTTGGAAGGTCTAGAGAAGACATATTTAAGCAAGCATCCACAACTCCTGAATCTCACAGCGAATGGGCGGGATCGCCTCATGGAGGAGGCATGGGAGACCAAGGCAAAGGCAGGGGGTTCAAGATGCATTAAAACACAGAGACTAGGAGAACACAGGTTTGGAAATGACTCTTTGAGCCTGGAGGGAAGAGAGCCATATGTCTACATGCATCTCTGACTTCCCAAAGCCATAAGCCTCTTCTCCGGGGAAAAATCATTCTCAACCTAATCTTTGCAGTTTACTTTATACAATACAGATGTAGAATGAGAGTGGACCAGTGAGCCCAGAGCAGGGACACTTGGGGGACCTGGCCAATAGTGGACGATCTACTTATTTGGCTTGGGAAGCCATCAAATGCCCTGGTGCATTCACACCCCCTCATGGAAACCATGGGGCTTCACACAGCTCTGATCTCATATAAAGAGAAAATTACTCACAACATACTCTTTCTAACTTCTGTGAAGCCAGGAAGCACATACACCCCATAACTCCTCCTAACTGCTAAGCGTGCAAATGTGAAAAAGAGTGCCGAGGTCTGTCACCGTGAGCAAGAAGACTACTGTGATGGAATAAACCCCATGCCACATAGGGGTAATATGCTGCCCTTCGTGACTGTCATAGGCTGAATGTCTGGGTCTCCCGACAATTCCTATGTGGAAATCCAACCCCCGGTGTGATGGTATTCAGAGGTGGGTCTCTGGGAGCTTCACAGGACACGAGAGTGGCGGCCTCGTGAATGGATTAGTCCTTATAAAAGAGACCCCAGAGAGCTGTCTGCTCTTCCTGCCATGTGAGACATAATGAAAAGGTGGCAGTCTGCCACCTAGAAGAGAGCCCTTGTCCCACCCTGCTGGCACCCCGATCTTGAACTTCCAGCCTCCAATGCTGTGAGGAATAAATTTCTGTTGTTTATAAGCCACTCAGTCTTTGGCACTTTGTTATAGCAGCCATAATGGACTAAGACAGTAGCTGAGATAATATAAATGGCCCTTGTAGGTGACATTAAATAGAATTAGGGATTCTGTCTCTGTACACGAAATAAATTGCGGCCTATTGAAGGTATGAGAGTTGAATCTATGGCCTTTTGCCATTCATTCATTTACTAATTCATTAGTTGAAACATTTATGAGGTTCGCCAAGCACTGTGTGAGTAGAGAAACTGGAGGATAAAAGATAACCACGATAATAAAACCTCAATATCTGGACCCCTTTAGTTAAGAATTTGGAAAGTACATAAAATTTAATGTGGAAATAAACACTCAGTAAACCAAGGAAGATCATAAATATGGTTGTAGAAGAATGCTCAAATTATGTAGGATAGTTTTCAAGAACCATCACTTTAGAAGTACGCAAAGACAATACATAAAAAACAAACCATTCTTAAAGATTTATCTAAGCAGTTTCTTAAAAAATTGCCATTAGGCCAGGATTTAACCTGGTCCTAGTTACTATAAATCTGTGAAGGTAATCAAACTACATTTTTAAAGATTCTTCTATGATTCATACTTCCAACTAAATCAGCCTAACTTTTTCTGCCACGCCGAGTCATAGTTGGTATTAAACCTTTTCCTGAAAAGTGAATTTTATGTAAGAATGAATAGATTTGCTCAATTTGGATAACAAATATCACACATAAGTCTCCAAATTAGATGAAGACCTGTACCCAGAGCCTTAGAGGGCAGAGGGGTGATGAGGATGATCTAAGGCCATGACATGATGGGATGGTTACAACACCCTTGCACCAGCTAGACAGTATCACTTAGGCAAAGTTGTACAACAGTCACTGCTGAACGTATGAAGGAAACACAGCCGTGAGCTGGTTGAACTGCTGGCTCAAGGTCATCCTGTGAGTCCCTCATGAAAAACTGGCTGTGTCTGTTCTCATGTCTGTGACTATTTCTATCCCATTCCTGGTGATAAAAACCCTTCTATTTATAATGCTAATTGAGATGTTTTTGAGCTCGAGATGGTGTTTCTCAGATATTTTCTCTCTTCTTCCCTTCATTAATGTTCGGCATATCTATTAAATAATAATAATAAAAAAAAACCCACTTCCCATTAAACCACAAAGTTATGACATTTATGAAACATTAGCCAGAAAATATAAAACTGTATTCCAAGTTCACTGGGGTTGCATCCTTGATAAGATTCAGGATTCTTACAAGAACAGCAACCACAAAATCAATCTGGACATATTCCTTATTTAAAATCTTGTACACATGAGAACTTCCGAAGGAGACATAAGAAATAATCAGGCTAACATTCACTAACTTGTCTTTGTTGACGTGAAAATATTCTGGCTAATGTCAATCTGACAATGAATAAGTATCTGTACTCTCCAAAAATGAGGGAGGCTATGCAAGATTAAAGTACTGTCAGAGGCAAAAGGAATCCTTAATTTGCTCAAACCCCAAAGGCAGAGCTGGCCCAAGAAAAAAGCCTCCTTTGTTGAGGCTCCTATTGGAGTTACTTCCACTCTGCTTTTAGTAATTTCATCCTTTTAAAGCCTTACTTTATTACCAACCAACAATAGACACCATATCACACAGAATCTCACCTGCCCAGTGCCAGGTGTGTGTGTGTGGGGGTGGAGTGTGGACAGTGAGGGTGGCCAGGGGATTTGCCTTAAAGTGATACAACAAACACAATGTTAAATTGAGATCGTATGACTATATTTATTTGTGGTGTGGAGTGGGGAGGCTGTGGGAGTTTACCGGGCAAAGGCGCTCAAGACTTCTCAGGCTGCTCCGTGGCACCCCTGGGAACCGCTATTTTTTCTGATTCAATCCATACTTTCACGGATGTGAGTTATGGCAAATGAAGCAGCAGGGCACATAAGAGTGCCAACAATGGGGCAAGTTGTTGGTGGCAAAGGATTGGAAATCATGCCTTTTCCAAAAGGATTTCTAACTTGCACTGAGGACCAACACAAACGATCTCATTGGCCGGGTTTCATGTCTCCTAAATGATTCTATTTATTCATTGCCCGTAGTCAGATCACTCTATGTGAATTGATCGGAATGACCAGATTGGCAAGGCAATCTAACATTTCAAAGACCTATTTTTTTCCTCAAACGTTACCAGTCCATGACATTCCAAAGTCTCCAAAACACTGACATCTACATTTTGCTTAAAAGTAAACGTCACCATTTCTATCCTTGCTTCTTCAGAGGAGGTAGAAATACAAACACATTTGCCCGTTTTGGTAAGAGGCTAAGCCAGAAACGAATCGGATGCAGCGGACGATGGCAGCCAGGCTCTACTGGTTCACCTCTCTTAGTCACTTTTTGCCCCTGAACTAGGCTGACCTCTCTGTGGCATCCAACACCTTTGAGCATCACCTCTGTCTTGAAATGCTCCCTCGGTTGGTCTGACAGCACTTCAGGAGCTTTTCCTCC
>NW_011888961.1:2210100-2219266 GCF_000151845.1 Pteropus vampyrus
ATCTCATTGGCCGGGTTTCATGTCTCCTAAATGATTCTATTTATTCATTGCCTGTAGTCAGATCACTCTATGTGAATTGATCGGAATGACCAGATTGGCAAGGCAATCTAACATTTCAAAGACCTATTTTTTTCCTCAAACGTTACCAGTCCATGACATTCCAAAGTCTCCAAAACACTGACATCTACATTTTGCTTAAAAGTAAACGTCACCATCTCTATCCTTGCTTCTTCAGAGGAGGTAGAAATACAAACACATTTGCCCGTTTTGGTAAGAGGCTAAGCCAGAAACGAATCAGATGCAGCGGACGATGTCAGCCAGGCTCTACTGGTTCACCTCTCTTAGTCACTTTTTGCCCCTGAACTAGGCTGACCTCTCTGTGGCATCCAACACCTTTGAGCATCACCTCTGTCTTGAAATGCTCCCTCGGTTGGTCTGACAGCACTTCAGGAGCTTTTCCTCCCGTTTTCTGAGCCGCTTTTCTTGGTTTCCTATGTGTGCTCCATTCTCACATTTGCCTGTCTAAATGGGTAGTGTTATTTCTTTCTCTGTTCTAGGTCCTCTTCCCTTCTATATTAAACAGTCTCCCTGCAGCCCTCATTCATTTTCCTGGCTCACACTAATACCTATATAGCTATGCCACCTAAATTTATTTCTCTCATCCAGATTAATTATCTGTATCCAGAGATAATACAGGTAAAGCACTTAGTGTCGGGCACATAGTAAGGGCTCATTCTCTCACCGAACAATTATTTATTCAGTGCTTATATGTACCAGATCTCATTCCACAGAAGTAAGCAAAACAGAAAAAACCTCTGCCCACATGAAGCTTACATTCTAATAGATAGAATCTCGTAAGCGAAATGAATAAGGGTAACCTATAGTAGGTTACATAATGTTATGTATTATGGAAAAAATATGATGCAGAGAAAGTGGACAAGGAATGCTTGGGTAGGGGACATTTGCCACGTAACATTGGGAGGCCAGAGGGCCTTATGGCAAGATGGCATCTTGAGTGAAGACCTAAAGGAGATGAAGAGTGAACTATGCAGATATCTGGGGCAGGCCATCTGGAGACCGGAGAGACAGCGAGTGTGGCGTCGGAGGCAGCAGAAGTGGGGTGCACTTGGCAGGAAGGCTCTACTCACGTTGCTAGGCCCTACTTCTTCAGGAAAACTTGGTTTTAGTCACTCACACAGGCTTTATTTTAATGTAAAATGACAATCTGTGAAAGGGAAGCAAAGGTGCCAAACAAACAACAAACACATTAAAAAATACCGAAGCCCAAAAGAACTGGGACAAAGGCTGATGCCCTGGCCAAGCACAGCGAATTCCTCGGGGTGAAGTTACTCGCAGCCTGTCAGTCATTCTCCGCCAGAGGCGGAACTGCAAGTGGGGACAAAGCACCACTTCAACAACAAAGCTTTTCCTCTTCCTTTACTAATCTGGGCAATCTAAATGCCGTGTTTGGTCCCATCTTAACTGACTGGGAGATCTGCCAAGAGCATGCATCTAGCAGACCTGACCCCGTGAAGACAAAGAGGCATCTCTGGGCCCAACTGTGCAAGACTGCAGTCCCTATTTTTGTGGGAAGGAACCCCAGAATGCAGGCAGTTTCCAATGAGTTCTGAAAACCTGCCTCAGCTTTCAGCCATACTTCGTCCTCCTAGACTGCGCAGATCATTTTAGGGGCTCAGGTTAAAAGCGAGGCAGGAAAGTGCCCAAAGCAATGAGATGGGGGCGGGACCAGGTGGCAGGAACCTCCACCAGGAGATGCATGCCCACGTCTGTTAGGCGCTCTGGGACTCCTCGGCAGGAGCCATCCCGGGGCCAATCCAAGTCTTGTGCCTGGCTTTTATCCATCCGTGTCCCCCCTCCTCCCGGAAAACCAATGAAAACTTTGTGCCTGATAACCCAATGCTGTTCACATTAGGTGTCCTCAAGAGATATTCCTGCAGGCTTGAAATTAGTGTAGTCACTTAAGATATCTCTACTCACATCCCAGTTTTGGCTTTCCAGCTCATTTTCTTTAGACTTCATAAACAGCAAGGAAAAAATATGATGCAGAGAAAGTGGACAAAGGCTGATGCCCTGAAACATCAGGAGAAATGATATGGGGCACCAAGCACCCCAGGCATCACAGGCTTATTTACATGTGCCCTTGTCTCTTTGTAAATGAGAGCCATGGCGTAAAGATCACAGCATTATCAAACACTTGGGAGAAAGAATTTTCAGCATATCCACAACACAATCATTCCATTAGACTCTTAAATAAATCAGCTTCATTTCAGCTGTAAAATAAACCCCTGTGAAAGACGTAGAAAGCTTTAAAATAGGTTCTCATGACACTCTAACACATACCATTTGTTCTCCTAATCATTGTCATATTGATCCAAAAATACAATAATCTCTGTAATTCAGACTGCTTGTTTAAAAATAATTTTGACAAGTGTTAAGATTAAGTTAATCAGTATGTTTTCAGTGAGAAAGAGTACTTAATAACCTATTACTAATATAAGAGTATGGTAGAATGCTTAAATTGTCTGCCTGAAAGAACAAACTGTTCCTTAAAGACCATTTACGTACCCAAAATGCATATATTAAGTTGATGTGCTATCTAGAAATAATTTTTGTTTATGCATTAAGTCTAATGCATTTGGCTAACCTAATTTAAATCAAAGTTGAAAAAAATAAAAATGGTGCTTCTTTTATAATCTTAAAATTGAGATGGGCTTTTCCTCTTAATTACGGTTAATATGGTGCTTCTTTTATAATCTTAAAATTGAGATGGGCTTTTCCTCTTAATTACGGTTAATTAGTGAGGTTTTATTGTAACAATAAATCACAGGGGAAGCTTCTAGTTTCATGGCCTATTGGTGCTGATTCTAATCAGGATCGCTGACCTATTGCTTGAGGAAGGACTGGCTGTTTCCGGAAGGACCCATTAATGACTTAGGAAAACAGATGTGCCACTGAGCCATAGTAGTCACGCCAAGGACAGAGTGTCCCGTCTTCCTCCTTCATCCTCTCAAAGAAAACCAAGGACAAACAATGACCTGAGAGCACTGTAAAAACAGCCAAACAGCTTACAGTATCATCAGAGTTTAGAAGAGCCTGCTTAGCCAGCAGCCATTAACAATAGAATAAACCTCTTCATCTTTCACTCTGCTAAAATTTCACCAGAACTGACACACCTACAAGGATCCTTAAACAGAAATAAGAGAGGAGAAAAAAAAGGACTTGGAAATCAAGATATTTAATTAGGGATCCTTTCGTTGTAGTAACAGAAAACCATTAACACTCACTTAAACAAAAAGGAAGATTGAGAGGATGTGGGGGTATTGCATTAGAGACGCGGAAGCACAGAAGGGCCACAGGAGAGTCTGGACTCAGCAATCTCATCTGTCTCTGTCTCTCTCATCTGTCCCTCTCTGTATATCTCTTTAATTTTTTCTCTCTATGAACTTTCTCTGATTCGCTATGTACCGAATCACTTTTGGATGTAACAGGATGTTCTGGTTTAAGTACCAATAGAAACTTCTCACTAACTCTCAAATCCAATTCTAAATCTTCAGAAGAGGTTATTGGTCATTTTGGTGTTTTATTTCAGTTGTTTCAGATATAGCTTGATATTGGGGACATAAATACTGCTATAGGGGGCCATGTCTGTGAGTGAGAATGTAGATGTGGGCTGTGCCATTACCCCAAAAGTTACATACGACAGGGGTGGCACTCTCTTTTGCAAAAGATGAATTCGGGTACAAAAAAATGTTCTATCACGGAATGGGTAATTTCTTATCCAAGATCAACCACTGATATTTTACAGAAAGCATGTGTCAGTATATCAAAGGAATGGAAATAATTACATACCCTATTTATATTTAAATAGACTTATTTCCTTTAAATGACAATATAATGCCAGGAAGGGGTAAATAATATTATTCCATTTATTTTCTAATGGAAATGAAGATTGTTATACTGCTCATACAGAGAGAAATGATAAGAAGTAGCCATTTGATAAAGTGTGCCAAGAGAGCTGACCAGAGTGAACGGAAAGTGCCCAAACCCGGCTCAGAGCTGACTCGTGGCCTTACAAAGCCTCATGTGGCCCTCCGTGGGGGTGCAGGTGACTGCTGGTCTCCTATTGCCCCTAAACATACCTCTACTCTAAATCTCATAGACTCATCATGAAACATCTCTTTTTCTTTGCATTTCAGTATTTTCATTCATTCATTCATTCATTCATTTATTCATTCATTCATTCATGGTGACATTGGTTAACGAAATCCAGTAAGTTTCAAGTGTACAATTTAACAGTAAGGGATTGTGTGTTCCTCTCCCATAGTTAGATTTCTTTCTGTTGCCACATATTTGACCCCTTTTACCCCATTTACCTCCCTCTTCTCCTCTCCCCATTCCCCTCTGGTAACCACTAGTCTATTGTCCATGTCCATAAGTCTCTGTTTGTTCGTCTTGTTCGTTTGTTGCTCTTAGGTTTATATTCCACATATAAGTGACATCATGTGGTTTTCAACTTTTTCTGTCTGGCTTATTTCGCTTAGCATGTTTATCTCTAGGTCCATCCATCTTGTCGTAAATGGCAGTATTTCATCTCTTCTTATGGCTGAGTAATATTCATTGTATACATGTACCACAGCTTCTTTAGCCAATCATTTATCATAGGACACTCCTGTTGCTTTCATGTTCTGGCCACCATGAATAATGCTGCTATGAACATTGGTGTGCAAATATCATTTCAGATATGAGTTTTTAAGTCTTTGGGGTAAATACCCAGTAGAAGGATTGCTGGATCATATGGTAGATCAGTTCTTAGTTTTGAGGAACCTCCATACTGTTTTCCATAGTGTTTTCTTTACTCATGTATCTTTCATAGTTGTCTTTCCCCACAATCACTGCACAATACAGACACTTGACACAATCTTTCATAATTCAACCCATCAGTGGAGGGGTGAATGGGTTAACACAGCTTTCTAGTGTGTTCCATGTGCAAGAGGAACCCAAAGTGCCATAGCATTGATCATTAGCTCATCAAATAAGAATGCTGTGGGAGAAAACTTAGAAACCAATTTTCTACAGTGGCCCAGCATCTAGCAAAAGTAAACTTAGCTTTAGAGAGGTGAACGGCCACTCAGCGAGTCAGAGGAAACACCAAGGTTAGAGCCCAAGTTTTGTCCACACGTCAGCACGGCTGGTGAATGTGCAACAAGAAAAAGATCTCTTGAGAGAAAAATAGTGTGGTCTAACGCAAATGGATTTGGCCTTTGCTAGGAAGAAATCCTAGAAAGCTGTTGGTCTAATTTAAAGGTGGGTGGTGAAAACAACTTCTCCTGATTGCTCATCCTTTCTCCACGTGCCTCGACTTCTCATGGTCCCCAGAGCACTGCCCCATCTGAGCAATGGGACAACAGAGGCAAATACAGACAGAAAAGGAAAATGTCTGCAGTACCAAAAGCATTTTTCAAAATAAAACCTCAAATTCTTCTTTATACAGAGAGTTCACTTATTTTCTGTTATACTGAAAATTTGCCATTCTCTTACAGAACACAGGTTATCCCAGAAGCCAAGAATGGAAAGAACCAGGAAAACTCACATCTTTTTGTTTCCTACTGAATGAAGAAACTCTGCTCCACCTCGTCCCTCATTTGGCCTAGTGACAGGAAGCTCACTGCTTCATGAAGCACTGTCTGCTTGCTGTGTCACCCCAGTTATTCATTTGATCTCTAACATTAAGCTCAAAGCTCACTCCATTAACTTCCCCTCGCTGGCCTCAGATCTGCTGCAGAAGTATGGCAGAGCCCAAGCCTCTTATGACACACTCATATTGGGACAGCATTCATCCCTCACTTCTCTCAGATCACGAGGTTGCTCCAGTTTATCACTGCCTCTTCCAAAGTGTAGCTAGCATGAGACTATCTCAAATCCCCAGGCTCTAGTCCTCAGCCCTTGACATGTTGTCTGGGCAAATTTATCCATATCCAAAACTCAAGTAAGCTGATGACTCCCAAATTTGCATATGCGGCTCAGAACACTTGCATTTCAGCTCCGTATCTGCAGCTGGTTCCTGGACATCTACTTTGGTGTTCCTCAGATATGTCAAGTTCAGTATGTCCCTGACTGTTTCCAGCACCTGCCTCCCAGAGCTGCTAGGTACCTCCCGTTCTAAAATTCCGTACATGGCTCACCGTCCACTTGATCGGTTGCCCCAGGCAGCAATTTAAATCCCTCCCTTTCACCTCCCTCATCCCACTTCCTTCACATTTCTCTTCTTCAGCTTCATAACTCATCCTTAGTTCAGGTCTCAGTTGAGTGTTTATGAAGAGCCAGTGCTTGTTCGCTTGCCTAAGGCTGCAGAGGCAGTTGAAGAACTGTTTTCTTTCTGACATGATTCTGTCTTTCTTTGTTAGGTTCACTTCCCCTCTGCCTGTGTTCTTTATCTCCATCCCCAAACCTTCAAACTGCTTCTAAAGTGTAAATTTAGTCACTCACCCTCTTCTCAACAGCCTTCGAAGTCTTGCTGGATTGTTAGTGTTCTGAGCACAGTTTAGCCTTCTGTGGTGGTGGCAGCTCAATGATGACCTTTGCCTTTGACCTTTGAAAGACCGAATGACCCTTGAAGCTCTTTGACCACATTTGTCAGGTAGCACACACTGACCCACGGGTCCTACTAAAGTAACACATTATTGAGAACTTGAGTTTAAACATCTAAATAGCAGCATGAAAATGATCATGTTATTATTATTTATATTTACGTTGTACATTTAGGAAGGAACAATATTTCTTCCTTCTTTCCTGATTAACTGAGCAATCTTCCATTTAAGCTGTCTGCACTCAATCAATGCTTCTCAAGATATCCTTCCTCTGGAATTGGGTTTTTATTATTAAAACACAATCAACATTTTGCCTTTTTGTTTCTCAGTAACATTCATAAAAATAACTGCTGATGAAATGCTTTTAAATTAAGGATTCTGTGTGCCAAGTTAAAAGATGGTGAAATAATAAGCAAAATAATGTTCTGTTATTTTTGTCATTTTCCAAATATATTTTTCTCACCTGTCTTCTTCTCTTCCTCCCTCTATGCCATATTTTCCCATTCCTTCCTCAACATTCACCGTATTTTTTTTCTCTTACTTTCTAACAACGATAGACAATAATGCCTTCTCAGGGCCACTGCTGCAGTCACAGCTCATGTTCATTTTCATCTTGTAACCGAACATTTAGTCAAGTGTTCAGCACTGTGTAAATATACTCTTCATCTTGTGTCAGTCCACACCAGACTGTACTAGGTCATTCACTTGTCATTTGGCATTATAAGATCAATGAAGCAGAAATGTGACTTCCCAAAACTTGTGCTTCAAAATCAGAAATCATTAAGCATGGTGTCTATTTAATTAAGTATTGTTATAAAAAGATTTAAAAATACTAATCCCCCCCCCCGTATTTTTTTGCTGATTTCACTGAGCAATCAAGGCTCAGATTTGAGGAAATGCTGAGATTATTGGAGTACAAGTGGAAAGAAAAAGGTAGCTTTATGACAGCCAATGCTAGAGTACATTAAGTTCAGCTGAATGAAATTTTAAATTATAAATGAACCAGTGAGCACAAAGGCACTTCACAAACTACTTTTTTTCTCAATGAAGGTTTTACAAACAAAAGTTGTAACATTTTGTCCATTTATGATTCATTTGTAGAGAAGATTGCATAATTAACTGCATAGTTTTTTAGAATTCCTAGCTGTACAGATGGATACCTGGAAAAGAAATGAGCTTTCAGTAATAGAAATACATGCTCTAAATATAAAATAAAGATATTCCGGAATTCTATTTTCTAATTCCCAGTGGCATATTGTTCTCTAAATAGTTTTCCCCTTTTTTCAACCTTTCTCCTGACTGATAACATGCAAAGGGCAGTAAGTTGAAAGAACTTTTCAGCAAAAATTAAACAAATTAGCACAGATGTTCCCCTCCCTGCCAAATGAAACAATGGATTAAGCTTCACGTTGAGAGTTTTAACTATTGTGCTTCTGATTGGTTCAAGAAACAAAATGTGGCTATAAAACACACACCAGTCAAATGTATGTGGCCCCATTATAACAAAAACTGGTAATTGAATTATATATTAATGTACTATCTATAGACATGTCTATATAGTACACAATTTATTAAAACCTAGTAACTGCTGTTTAATCACAACCCTCCATATAGGTATAAAAATTAAACGATTACTTATTAGTATTATATGTCTAGATGTGGGATTTTTGGTTTATTTGGTTTTTAAAAATGTATCCTTCTTAGGACTTGTTGGGCTTCCTGACCAGCTGTTAATGTCTTTTTATTAATTCTGGAATATTCTTAGCCATCATGTTTTCAAATAACGTCTCTCTTTTAGTCTCTCTATGGACTCCTTCTGGACATCCAATTGAATTTTCTCACTCTATTATTTATATCTTTTAACTCCTCTTTCATAATTTCCATCACTTTGTCTGCCTTCCAGTTTACCAGTTCTCTCTTCACTATATCAAGTCTATCCTTTAACAAATACATTGAGTTTTTATCTTTAGTTATTATATTTTTTCATTTCTAGAAGATTTACTGTTTAAATATTATCTATTATTTAATATTAGAGTCTGTTCTTTAAATATATATAGTACATTTATTTCATATACCATATATAATAATTCCAATATTCTTAATTTATATAGATCTCATTTTGTAGGCTTATTTTCCTTTTCTGACTCTTGTTCATGGTCACTCGTTTCCTTATGTATTTGGCAAATTTTTATTGTGGGCTTATGTTTTTGGACTTTCATCTGTGGGAATTCCTAAGAGACCTGGATATAAAGTATATTCTTATCAAGATGATTTTCATTTCTGCCACCAGGCATCTGGGGACACTGTCAGAATTGGACCATTAAATAATATATTTTGCTTTTATGTGAGGAGTTATTTTTTTTCCTCTTCCACGCTAATATGACTATAGGCTTAAGACCATGTGAGTGAAAATATGAAATTAGACATTCTTAGGATATTCCTTTCTTTTATTCTTGTCCACACAGAGATAAGGTTGAGTCAAGAGTTTTCTCCATGGTGTCCCTCTGCAAATATCTCTCGGTGTTCATCCACTGATCGTGTCACCTGGGTATATATAG
>NW_011888961.1:2221181-2223165 GCF_000151845.1 Pteropus vampyrus
CTGCTTTGACCCTTGAATGTTGGCATGGCCCAGGGTCCTCAGACATGGGTCACATTCTCTTTTGTATACCTTCCATCCTTCCATCTCCCTGGGTAATTTCACTGAATCCCGTGGCTTTAAATAGCATTTACCTACTGGTGATCCACTTATTTGTATGGGTAGCCCCAGCCCTGATCTGATTTCTAGGTCCAAGTTTTTAACTCCCTATCTGGCATCGCCCGCCTCGTCGATACTTATTAGCTGGACCACATTCATATCACAAACAGAACTTTTGACTTTCTCAGTTCCCAGAACCTGATCCTGCCTTACCTCCCTTTATTCTCTATCATTTTTTCCTGTTTAATTTTTGTCATAGAACCTACATTAAAAAGTGAGCCCCGTGGAACCACAGCCTTCACTTACTATGGCTTCACCTTGGTTAGCGTTTAGAGCAACACTTGACACATAGTAGGGTTCCCATATCTGCTCATGGAAGGAGTGGTCGCTTGTGCAATCATTCCAAATCCTTCTTCCCCCCTCCACCTCTTTTTCTCACTAGTTCTTTTACTCAATCCACACTGGTCTGCTCTGCCACTTCCTAAATGCAGCATAGTCTTTTATCATGCATCCTCTCTCCTCTCTCTGGCAAACACCTATGATCTGGGGAAATACACTGCTCTGTTTCTTCTACACACCCATACAATTTTGTACATAAACCATTTAGAAAATTCTATTTAGATATCAGGTAATCTGGATAACCCAGTCATTATATGATCTTCCTCAAGGGCTAGAACCATGTTTTACCTTTTCTTTTTTAACTTTCCAGTATTTAGCACAATGCCAGATGCATAGTGAATGAGGTTTTTTGTTTTTTGTTTTTTTTGTGGTAGTGGAGGGGGGAGGGTGGAGGATGAGTAAAGGCTTTGTAGCAATCATATTTTCATAAAATGACCTAATGACCAGGATCAAGAATTAAAACATTGACTCGAAGAAGTCAATTTAATGCATATCTAATGTATATTCAAATGAGACTTTCTAAGCCTATTAATTTCAAAATGATTAAAATATATAATCTGTAATATACAAGCATATTATATATATTCATGATGCATATGGTAAACTGTCAGATAGAAGCATAATATTCTTCAGTCTGAATAAATAATTGTGTTTAAATAATGAATTTTCTTTAAAAACTTTAAGAAAATTCATTATTTAGCAAGAAATACACCATATAATAAAAAAGGTCTGCATCCTTGACAAATATATTTCACTGGTGTTTCTTGTATATAAAAAAAAGGATTCTTTATTTATTTGTCATTTTCTCTACTTTACTTTGGTAATGTAATTGTACACTTAGGAAACATGGGGAATAAAATTAACCTGAACCCCTTTGAGTTATCCCTTTTTGCAAAAATGGGAGAACACCATACAGGTGGAGTTTCTGATTAAATTGAAGACCCTAGAGATCATTAACTCAGGACACTATAGTGGTTAACCTGGTAGGGCAGCATTACTAAGAGGGAGGCTTTTCTTATGTCTAGATTTTCAAATTCCCAGACACTTATCCTACCCATATCCGGCCATTACCTAAGAAGTTTGGTATTTATGTGATTATAGAAGAGATAAGAAGTCTTATAGGCAGACAGACAGGTAGAAGCTCATGAGAGTTTGCTCCTAAATGGCCAAGATTAATGAAACTATTCTTAAGAGCATTTACAGTATATAATGATATACCGAGATGTATTATTTGCTTGGGAGAATTTTTATAAATATATCCCCAAATAACAAGGTAACCACACATTCTTTCATCTATATTAATTCTGATTATTTTTCAAATAACCAAATTCTGATTACTTAAATAAATCCCAAAGAATAGATGTAATTTGAAGATAAAATGGCTCATTAGACTTGAAAACTTAAAGTTGGAAACAATATATGTAACAAGGTAAAATCAGAATTCAGGGAAAGAAAGTGAAAAAGTATTTCAGGTGATAAATTGTTCTAT
>NW_011888961.1:2223215-2223979 GCF_000151845.1 Pteropus vampyrus
TTAATGAAACTATTTTTAAGAGCATTTACAGTATATAATGATATACCAAGATGTATTATTTGCTTGGGAGAATTTTTATAAATATATCCCCAAATTACAAGGTAACCACACATTCTTTCATCTATATTAATTCTGATTATTTTTCAAATAACCAAATTCTGATTACTTAAATCAATCCCAAAGAATAGATGTAATTTGAAGATAAGATGGCTCATTAGACTTGAAAACTTAAAGTTGGAAACAATATATGTAACAAGGTAAAATCAGAGTTCAGGGAAAGAAAGTGAAAAAGTATTTCAGGTGATAAATTGTTCTATTGAGATTGGCAAAGTTTCTCATTTGTGACTGTATACACTCGCTTAAGCTCTTTATAGAGGAAAAATTTTACTGGGATGCAGATCTAAATTTTAGAAGATATTGAATAACCTCTAGTTAAAGGAGAAACAGAAAATTATTTTATGATTTTTTTAACTTTATTGAGCTAAGAAATATATTCCTTTATCAGGTCCATTAGAGATAAGCGACAAAAAGCAAACCTGTGTATTATAAATGTAATGAGATACTGCTCACAACTTTCCATCATTAAATGAGCCTTGATTATAACTTAGTTACACAGATAAAATTCAATAAATAATCAACACAACCAGTAAGCGCACAACTCACTGCCTAGTCACCTTGAACTTGGAATAAGCAAGTTAACAACAGAGAACTAGGAGTGTAGGTAGTATAGTACAAGAGACATTACACATCAGAGGTCAAGAAGG
>NW_011888961.1:2224794-2242300 GCF_000151845.1 Pteropus vampyrus
GAAAACTTAAAGTTGGAAACAATATATGTAACAAGGTAAAATCAGAATTCAGGGAAAGAAAGTGAAAAAGTATTTCAGGTGATAAATTGTTCTATAGAGATTGGCAAAGTTTCTCATTTGTGATTGTATACACTCTCTTAAGCTCTTTATAGAGGAAAAATTTCACTGGGATGCAGATCTAAATTTTAGAAGATATTGAATAACCTCTAGTTAAAGGAGAAACAGAAAATTATTTTATGATTTTTTAACTTTATTGAGCTAAGAAATATATTCCTTTATCAGGTCCATTAGAGATAAGCGACAAAAAGTAAACCTGTGTATTATAAACGTAATGAGATACTGCTCACAACTTTCCATCATTAAATGAGCCTTGATTATAACTTAGTTACATAGATAAAATTCAATAAATAATCAACACAACCAGTAAGAGCACAACTCACTGCCTGGTCACCTTGAACTTGGAATAAGCAAGTTAACAACAGAGAACTAGGAGTGTAGGTAGTATAGTACAAGAGACATTACACATCAGAGGTCAAGAAGGAGTCCATGTCAAGGACGTGAACATTTAAGAGACACCTAAAGATCTAGCAGTTTTTGCCTTTTCTGTACAACATATAGAGAAGGAAAGGAGCACTGAGTTAAGACATCGGCTCAAGCCAACACACTTTTAGTTTTCATCAAAAGAATTAACTCTAGACTTTTTCCATATGTATCAAAAGAAAGAGATAAATTAGATCAATTTTAAGTTTTCATCCCACTCTAAAATTCTGAGACCCAATTCTCTTTATCCTCAGTAGCCTGTGCTTCTCTGAAACGGATGAATTTAATTTTTTTTTTTTTATCACATCTATGGGTTATTGACCTCTTTAGGCTAAGTGGACTACATCAACATAACTGAAAATATAGATTACTACAAAGAAAATCCCAGATTAATTTTAAGAGGTGGACTTTTACTCTTTTTCTGACTTTGAATTTTCACAGAATCAAGTAAGCAAATGAAATATGGGAATACATGCTGCTCGTATTTATTACTGCTCATCTATTACTAGGTAGACAAAAACAAATATAGATAAGGTTAGTAAGAAAAAGTAAGGAGAACTCTAGAAGTAAATGTTAATTTCCAATATTCACACAGTCATAGCTCATACTATATCTAGTTGAAGAAAAATCACCATTAACTACTGGTAAGCAGCATTAAGTATTTTTTAATTTGTAAAACAACTGTCCAGAGTAAGTTATGTGAGTTTTAGTAACAAAATGTAGAGAGACTTACTGGTCTACACAGATGTGAAATGCATGACCCTGGACTAACTGTTATAATAATGAGCCGAAACTGTGAATTTAGTCATTGGGAGTACAAACTGTCATTACTCTGTTGAAGCAGTACTGTGCCCTTGACCTTAGCTGAACTCAGAATGAGTGATACTGGTCACAAAGGCAGTCAGATAAAGAAATGCATATGATCAGTACAAACTCGCTGCTGCTTCTGGAACATACTAGACAAAGTGCAGGCCCTACCAGTGGGTGGTGACTGATGACCGGTGGTATCTATCGGCTTGTGACAGGAAAAAGCAGTACACTGAGTACACCTTTTAGAGACATGCCCTACTCATTGCCACAATTACCTCCCATGCAACTTCACTGTGCAAGAATTTAATGTGCAAGGGCCTAGTGTCACTGCAGTCATCAGTCGCATTCAGAATGAATGGGAACCCCACTAGAGAGAAAACACACTTTCTGTGCTCCACTGATCAGTATTTTTGGTGTATCGAGGTGGACAATATTAAGCCGCAGGTGTCCATAGACGATCTCAGTCAATATGTGCCGTGACAAATAAGTGCAATGTGAGCTTACCCCCGGTGCATAAAGAGTAGTATAGGACATGTGGTTGGGGGTTTATTATGAGTTTTCCTGATGTAAGTACAGGCATGAAAGAATAAGTTTTTTACCTTCCACAGCAACCGAAGGTAAATAGAGATCCCATTGTGCTTGATTTAGAGTATTCATGTGGCATATGTGCTCTTGAAAAGTACTGGACACGCATTAACTAAGTCATTAATCCTCACCACTATTTCCCATAAACCACACGTTATTATTCCTTAATGGTTGACAAAACTCAGTCAGGAAGGATAATTGCCTTGCTCAAGGCCGCAGAGGGAGCCTGTGTTAAAAGGAATTAGACTTGAGTGATTTTTGGCCTACAGGCTCGTACTTGGACCACCAGGTCATGTGTGATGGAGGAGCCTTTCTTGAATTGTATGCAGAGTATTTGTTTTTCTCTCTCTTTCTGTGCGTGTGTGTGTGCGTGTGTGTGTGTGTGTGTGTGTGTGTGTGTGTGTGTGTGTACATACATACTTAAGTCTACAAGCATTAGTGTACCTATTGGGGATTGCAAGTTCCCATATTTAGCGTATCCTTCCATTTCTCAATATTAGAAAAACATTTACAGTATTGTGGTAAATGCATTAATTCTGAAATTTGTTTTCTTCTTTTTATATATCTTTGTTTTGTCTGAGAAATACCAACACTCGGCAACAAATAAAAATGCTGAAACCAGAAGAGCATATTCTGAACTACAGAACGTCGCCAGACAGTCTTTTTCCAGGGACCAGACTATCCAATCACAAGGTTTTGATTAATTTTAACTTTTTTGATGAACAAATTGTTTTTTTTTTTTTTCTCTATAGGGTACTTTAGCACAGTGGTGAGATGTGCAAGTTCAGGAGTCAAAACAGCCAGAATGAGAATTCTGGTGCTGCCTCTTCTGTCTACATGATCTTGGGAAAATAATTGAAACTCTCTGTCTCAGTTTCCTCAACTGCACAATAGGTATAGTAATAGTGCTATGTCATGGGAGTATTGTAAGGATTATGTGATACAATATATTATCTCAGAAGAGAGCACAGTTGAGCTTAGATATCATCATGATCATCACGAATATACCGGATATGAGAGCTGTATATTTTCAAACTAAGCTAGTGGTCAGTTCTCATGTCCACTTCTAAAAAAAAGTTTCCTTTATTTAGAGCAGTTAAGAGGCTAAATAAATAAATAAATAAAATAGAATCAAGACAAAACAGTTTTGGGGAAATATATCTAAATTGAATTCAAGAGACTACAAAGAACTCAGGGAGAAATGCCCCATTCTCAGATGTTGACTCATAGCCTCATCCTGAATAAAACTGTTGGCACATATCAACAAACACTTGAACATTCACTTTTCATTTTGTGGGTGTTCATCAGCAAGGGAGTTCTTCATGGTGAAAATTAGATATTAATGCTACTGTCTTAAAGTTTATTGGTTGCCTGACTCCTCTCTCTGTTCTAGGAGCCAATATAGACCATTGGCTCAGAATGAAAAGCATATCAGCATCACAGTGATGTGGTTACTTGCACCACAGAATGTGAATGCAGGGTCCTGTCTAACGAGAACAGACAAAGATAACTATATTGGGTGAATAAAGCACGTAGATCTACTGCTTGTACACAGAAGATAACACCATGTATTTTGGTGTCTAAATAATCAGAGTAAGAAAAGTTTCTAGAAAAATAAAAATGATAGTGATCAACATTAGACAGTGGAAGAAGTGGATGATAAGGTCAAGGAAATTTGGATAACATAAAGTGACAGAGCTAAAAATATGAGGGAAGGTAAGTGTCAGAAAATTGATGCAGAAGATTCAACAGCCAACTCATAGAAGGTCGGTAAAGAGAAAATTAGAACAAATACAGAGGAGGAAATGATCAAAGAATTAAAAAATAATTCACAGAACAGGAGGCCCTTATTCTTCAAATTAAAAAGACCCATCAAGTATCCAGTCAAAATCAACAGGAAAGAACTTACACTTTTAAATACTTCGGTGAAATTTCAGAATATCAAGGATAAAGAGAATATTCTCAAAACTGAGAGAGAGAGAGAGAGAGAGAACTCACCTACGAAGAAAGGTGTGAACATGTGAACAACGTGATACTTCTCAACACTTCTAGATCCCAAAAGGTAATGGAGAAAGACCTTTAATATTGTGAGAAAAAAATTATTTTCAGTCTAAAAATCTATGCCTGCCCCAACTATCATTGAAATGTGAAAAAAGAATAAAGATACTTTTTGATGTGTAAGAACTCAGAATGTTTACCTCCCATTTAGCTTTCCTTAGAATGTTTCTTGGGGATGTGCTTCAGCAAAATAAAGAAGTAAACTAAGAAACACCTGTCCAGGTGCTCTAAAAATCAGCCAGGACAGAGTAGGGTAGAAGGACTGAGGGGTACAGACCGAAGAACCTGAAAGAAAAGGAAGTTCTCCGAATATGATCATATCCATACTGTCCTTGGGAGAATTAGAAAGGCCGGAGAGAGGGGAAGACTGAAGACTTTCAGACTATAAGAGCAAATGATTATAGTACACTTTTTGGTTTAGCAATGAAAATATTTATGAGATCTCATTAGTTACACACTTAACTGATTTTCAACTTTTAGACTTAGTCTATGGACAAATCATAGAAGACTTAATTATAATTATGACAAAAAATAACTGTTATCAACCTTTTAAATATGAAAACAAACGTACAAAAGGTAAAATTTGAGAGTGGAGAGGGGAGCACGGGAAACAGGTGATGGGAAAGGTCACTGCACTAATTAAAAAAACTAAGAGACAACAGTTTTTGAAAAAGGTAAAAATGTACCAGAATATACTTACACTGCTAACCAAATTACACCAGAGGAAAAAAAGAAAGTCAGATCTGTGAGAATCCACATAAAGAGACTAAACTAAACCTTGTGTACCAAATGAAATACACATTCTAAAGAACTAACATGAAGGTCGTAATGTATGGAGCAAGAACACAACACCAGCCCAACACAAACCTAAGCTGGTGTGAATATTATTTAGATTTCTTGATTTTAGGACAACCACATTAAGTAAATACAACACAGCTGTTCTATCAAGAGATTCTTCATCCTTTTCATTTAAGAATTTCTATTGGGACTATATGACATGATGTGTGGCTATGAAAAAAGATTCCGATTACAAATAAAAACAAATATACATTCTGATGACTGTTATCTTTCAAAATCATCCAGCCCTGCTGCCAATTTCAAAATTGTTGCAGTGCAACTTTTCTTTTTGTACAGCCTGAATCCTCTCAGGGAGGCGCAAAGGAAACAGCACTTTATTATTTTATCACCTGCCCCTGGTGGGTTTTTTTTTTTTTAACAAAATTGTACATTATCTATGTCACTTGAGGTTTCAAATGACTTCTAACTAATTCCCAAACCGAATCTGTTATCAAAGAAAAGCTATTTTCACCCATTAACTTTATTCAAAGATGTCCCCATTGGTTGCCAAAAGCAGCTCAGTATTTTGAATAATCTTTGGAATAAGCACTTAGCCTTAGATGGCCTGTTTAAAAATCCCCTCCCCAGCATAACTTACACAGATATATATCTATATCTATATATACATATAGATATATATATATATACACACACACACATATATATATGCCATATAAATATTTAGATACTTTTCAAGTTGAGATGGTGGACCTTCTTCTTCAAAAGAATTTTTTTTAGACTTTTGCACATATTATCACATCAGAGAACTTTCCTTTTAAGCTGCCAAAATTCAGTCCCTTAAGCAACTTCTAGCAATACTTCCAATGTCCTTCAGTGTTCATTATATGCATCTTTTATAAAGTATTTTGGTCAACAAAATAGCTTTTGTACAAACATTTCATTGATCGTAGTAAACAGAACAATAACAAGCCAAGTTAAAGAAAATATTAAAATTTTCCAGAGCGAGATTTGCATCTTTGAAATAGTACATGGCACAAAAATGTATTATTACCTATTCATTTGTAATAGTTTTTAATAGAGAAGAGGTCAGGATTAATATTGTACAGTGAACTTATTTTTTTCTATAAAATAAGAACTTCCGGTTAGGAGAATGAGATTATTAAAACAATTTTTTATTTTAGTATAAACTCACAGGACCAAATATTACATTTTTTGGTAGAGACCTCAAAATGTATTAAATAGTAATTATAAATGTTGATTGGTGATTTAAGATGTAGTTCTTTTTTGGTATAATGCAAATTATTATTACATTTTAAGCTATGAGGTCATTGCCTTCTGTAATTATATCCACGAAAATAATAGACATCTTTATTTAGTTACTACATTTCTTAATTCCAGGTCAAATACTCAATAATCTTCTTGCTAAATGAAACACTCTGATATTCACCTGAGAAGACTTATTTAAATGCACTAAGTAGCAAACTTAGCAGAGATTTTTATCGTGCTTTGCAAGGAACCACATCGTCAGATGATCATTTCAGATACAAATTCATTTTAAAAAGAGACTACAAAAAATTACACATGCAAAAATTCTTTCGCTAGTTAATGATGTGGTTTTAGAACATTTTCCTCCTTTTTTTGTTTCTTTTAATATAGCTAAACAGTAGAAAAGAAACTTCACGTGAATATGACTGGATTCTGAAAGACTCTGACACAACCAAGGACGAAATCTGTCCCTCTCAAAGAGAAGTGGAAACAATCAGTTTTTCTCTTATCATTCTTTTATTAACAAAAGAAAGTTCTATTACCTCCTAGTTATTGATTATTTTAGCAACACACTCTAGGATTTTAGGAAACGTTACACTCACACACACGAACACGTTTTTGAAACCACAAGTCTCATCACTTGAGTTACCTGGAAGTATTATTTAAAAAGAAGTTTCTGAGCATGTACTGACAAAAAGCAGCCCATTTAAAACATTACCTCTGTGTGGCGAAGCCTTCCGCTGAGCAGGCGTGGCTGCCGTTTCCACCTGCTGCTGTTGGACCAAATTTCCTTCACTTCCAGTACTCGAAATCTTCTCACCTAAACTGATTTTTTTCTGTTTGCTGTTCAAATCGTCCCTCCTAGCCGATGGCAGCTTAGAAGCTGCATTAGTGAAGAAAGGTCTAGCCAAGCGAGAAGGTTTGGACATTTTAAACAGCAGAGGGAAAAAAAAGAGGAACAATAACAGAAAGACCCAACTTCAGACTGTTACCTACTGGGGCAGCAGATTCTAAAAAATCCTTTGAGCGTCACTTTTCAAGTGCCACGGTGACAGTGTAAGGCGCAGCTGCATGGAAAGTGCTGGTCTCCCACTTGGGTTTCTTTGAAACAAAAGGCATCGAGCAGCCACATAGCCCATTTACTAGACCTGTGGAATGTAAATGTGTGTTTCGAAGACGCAGGTGACAGTTTTGTGATGGCAAATGCTCCGACTCCGAGTGAGCAGCAGATGTTGGAATAGGCAATGTCAAATAGACACACGCACAGTCACACACACGTAACTTCCTAGCATGCACACACACACAGTCACACGCACGTAACTTCCTACCATGCACACACACACACACACACACACACACACACGCAGTCACACACACATGTAACTTCCTAGCATGCACAGACTAGATGACACCGGACAGCCTAGAAATGGAAAAAGAAAGCAAATATTACCCCGTCCACTCAGGTACAATATGTGAAAATAAGCCAGATGTGCGGTTTACATTTCTATGAAGTACGTACCACATTCAGTTTCCAGGCATTGCTTCAAGCAAATATTTCCTCGCGTTAGCACATTCCCATATTATATTCCAAGACTTGACTGTGTAACGAATGCCCACCTACATAATGACTTCTCCTGCCGCTTATAGAACACACACAGCACAGTGGGAAAGAAGGAAAGCAGAAGAATGTAGTTTCCATACCTGTCTGAGCTGCAGTGAGGGTACCTTACCTACGCACTGATAAGGAGGAGTTGTGTGTCCGTGTCATGTGGTGTGGGATGTGAGTGTGTGTCTGTGGCAGGGAGGTGGGTCTGGGGAAGAGCTATTAATTATTTTACCTTTTAAAAAGCTTACAATGTATTTTAATAAACACTTGTCATTACCATGCTTTCTCAAAGACCGATAGTAGTGATGTAAAATTAAGTGTGTTCAAGAGGTCGTATTTTTCTAGGCTGAAAACATTCCTTTTACCCGCTGACCACACGGACCATACCAGGGGCACACAACCTCTTCCCCACTAAGGGCGACTACTTTTTCTTAGTTTCCCATGTCAGTGGTTTTTATGACTTGAGGTTAAGCTGTTTCCAACCTCAATTATTGCGTGTTCCCTTAGGGAGAGCTTACACAAACTCTCTATGAGCTATAAAAAGTTTTGGGCGTACGAGATCACACAACTCCTCTTCAAGTGTAAATATGCTGTTCTCCATTTATAGCTGAGAAATGCCCAGCTACTTAGCACTTTATCAGAGGCAGAATTACGTGCTGGAAAGAGTATAAATTTTGAAATCAGTTGGATCTGAAGTTACCACTAAATCCCACACGTGGACCCAGTCCTGGGCAAGTTATTTTCATCAATAAAATTGGGATAGTGATTCAATTGAAGTGACAAATGTCTGGCACGTTACAACACTCAGTAAGTGTGCATTTCCTTACCCTGTCCTCCCCCAGATTCCAAGTTTTGATGATTCCAAACGGGTCTAGTACTCGTAAAATATCAGAGTTACAAAATCAAATCCTGACCCAGACCAGAGACAGCACGATAGCATCGGACCTATGTATCTGGGAGAAAGTGTCGTGAAAGTAGATCTTTAATATTGTGAGGTGTGTATCCTGCAAATGTAATGAGCCGCTACACTTGCAAATGCTGCTCTACCATAAAATGCATCCCATTAAATACTATAAAGCATAAGTATCAAATTTAAGTGGCCCCTTTATTCTTGATACTTGTGTCCAAATAGGATAATGCATGTTTTAATTTCTCTAAATTATCTTTTCCTTCTGCCTGAGAATCACCGCTTTCTTAGGCCTCTTTTTTTTTTTTTTTTTTTTTTTCATTTTACTCATCAGCATGAGTGGTCAGCTTTCTTTTCAAGTACAGATTTCATAAAGAAACTACCTTTGACCATGCCACAGATGGTCAAGTGGAGAGCATCAGAGTCGTGTTGGGCTGGAGGAGATGGCAGTCATCAAAGTTCACTCACCAGGAAAAGGACCACTTCAAAGACCAGGCTCACATTTTAAATCCATGCCTCAGAACAATGACCAACAACAACATATGTCGGACCCTGTGGTATGCAAATCACATGGCTGCTGGGAGCCTGTGGCACGTGGCAGTAGACTCTAGTCTAGAAAGCCAAATGGAAGGATCAAGGCCAGGAAAGATGTGATTGCACCCTAACACCATCAGAAACAAGTGGTTTTCCTTTACGACGTGCACAGGAGCAGTTCGGAGAAAGGGAATGGTGGCTCGTCATGGTGCACTTTCATTCTCTGGGAGAGTCCAGTATAATTCGAGCTGTTTTAAGAAAAAGGAGGGGAAACGGGAAGTGACTATGTAACAGGCCACTTCTAGAGGTGGGGATTGGGATTGTATCCGCCAGAGTTCTCCAGAGAAACAGAACCAATAGTACACACACACACACACACACACAAATGCATGTATGTATGTATATGTATATTATACATGTAATATATATCCTATCCATATCTATCTATCTACTTCTAGCCTATCTATCTATCTCCTGTACACACACAGACACGTAAACATATATTTTTATATGTATGAGAGAGAGAGACAGTGATTTTAAGGAATTGGCTTGTGAGATTGCAGGGTTTGGCAAGTGGGAATTCTAAAGAACAGGCTAGCACACTAGAAACTCAGGAAATAGTTGGTGTTACAGTCATAAGTCTGAAATCTGCAGGCTAGAAACAGGCAGAGTTTTTATGTTGAATTCTGGAGGCAGAATTGCTGTTTCTTCAGGAAATCTGTCTTTTCCTCTCAAGGCCTGCAACTGATTGGATGAGGACCGTATATATTATAGAGGATAATCTGCTTCACTCAGAGTTTACTGACTTGAATGTTACTCACATCTAAAAACACCTTCGTAGTTACATCTAGACCAATGTTTGACCAAATGACTGGGGACCATAACCTAGCCAAGTTGGCACATAAAATTAACCATCACAAAGATTAAACTACATCTTTCCTAGGTTTTCAACTTATGGAGGACCCCACACTCAGCTACCTGCCACAGTGGGAAGAGGAGACATGATTTCTGATGTTCCCCCAAACAGTGAGTATTGGTCATCTAGACGACTTCCCTCAACACCAATTTGGTTCCAACATATGACCAAAATGTGGTCTTCCAAGATCTCATTCAGTGAATCCCACTATAAGCAAGTACCCACTGGAGAGATGAAAAGAAACATACCTTCCTCTTCTTTCTACAGTTGTTCCTTCATGGGAGTAAAAGAAGCCTGTAGAGTTCCCATCTATGACAGAGAGCAGAGCTGGCGGGCAGTGCCTGGCTGTGTGTGATGGTGCCTCTGGGCCCCATATATTGCCTTTCTGCCCTTTTCTCCTTTTTACCACCCTGACATGCGGTGAGGACACCCCATTCCTCCCCCTCTCACACGTCCTTACACAGCCCTTCCACCGTCATCCCTCACGGAGGGAGCCTCCCGCAGTTGGGATTCGTCTACTCTCACCTTCCTGTGACCCTCCCTCCATCCAGAAGAAACTTCACTATGACGCCGACGCCTGGACTGCTGGGTTGGGAGGGGGTGGGAAGTCGCTGTCTCTAGGCCATGGTGTTTCCGAACCTGAGAACTCTGGAACCACCTGGAGAACCTTTAAGAATGAACATTCCTGAGGCTCCATGTCAGGCCCAACGGAGTCAAATGCTGAAGAACAGCCCAGAAAGTGTTCCCAGAAATTTATGAAAGCAATTCTCAGGTGATTCTGATGCTCAGCAGGCTCTGAGAGTCACTCTAAGCCATCTCCCTTCCCTGTGCCCATGCTAGTAGCTGCCAGGTTGGACTTTTCTTGGTAGCCCTCCCGGGTGCTGTTATGTTTCAGAGGGGCAGGCAACCTGCAAGGCTGTTTGCTCATTTTGCAATGACTACCTGCTGTGAGCAGGTTGTGTGGTGGGTAACCTGTCTGAGAACATCAAACTCATTTCGTTGGTCACCTAAGCAGAGTTTCAGTAAACGTGTTTGGTTCCTTATGTAATATTTGGGGTAAGTATATTTTCTGTCACTTGAGAAACAGGCTTCATGTGTCTTTACCAAAACTCATGCATCTGTCTAAATAATGTTGGTTCATCTACAAGGTCAATAGTTTAAAGCACACTGAAGAGCACCACACAGTTCAATATTTTTCCTCTCCACTAACTGGAAGTTTCTGGGATGCTTTGTATAGTGTATATAAAACCCTCAGGCCATGGTAAAACCTGGTCACAATGTTAGTATATTTTTATTTTAAACCAAAATTGCAAATTGACACAGAAGAATTTGCTTGGCCATGCAATCCCAAATCAGCCCCCCAAAACAAATCCTTATAAAAATGAAAGATGGAAATAAAGAAGAAAGGTCTTAGTAAATTTTTTTATCCTTGCCTCATTCCTAAAAAAGGATCTGAGTCAGCTTACTAAACACATATGCTACTAGAAATGATCTCTAAATTTAAAATAATAAATGCATAATAATAGAGACTGGAGGAAAAGTCAGAATATGGAAATGTATTTATATACTAAAAGCAGATAGCAAATTTGGCTCTGAGCTTCCTAGCAGGAAAGTGAAAAGAGAAAGAGGAGAGTTTATGGAGTGTTATTTTATCATTAGTTTGATTCCAAAGATCAGGAAGCGATCATTGAATCACAAAGATTTTGCTGGAACTTCGAGTGACCTCAGGGCAAAGACCAGCTTCTACAGAACAAGACCTAGGTTACTCTGGAAAGTAGCACACACTTATAAGCTTATATCATGAAAGCTGCTTTAATCTACAACAGACAATTTCTCTGCTGTGACCAACAGGCAATTTGTCCATTCACTTCCAGGCTAAGACCATTCCCTAGCTGTGTTTTTAGACTGAGGCTTATTTCAAGGTCTTGGGCTTCATTCCAGCTTGCTTCCCTTTCTTGGTTAGTGTCTCCCACAATGACCTAGTCATAGAATGATTCAACACTTTGAATCTCGACATTGGACTTTTCCTTAAGACTCTTTGTAACACGCCTCCTGCGTGTGCTGGGGATGACCTCTGTCCCCAGGGCACCCTATTTTCTCCTTGAGGCTCAGTCGCACTGTCAGTACCTCTGAACTTGGTCTGATTATTCTTTGGCCGCTTCAGAAAGGATGGGGCCAGAAGCTATCTCCCTACTCTAAAATTCTACGCACTTACCATGTCTATTCCAAACGCAGCCACCACCACCTTTTCAGTATTAGAACATCCTATTGAACCATGTTGAGTGGTATCACTATGGAATTATTCATTGCCCTTTTGTCCTTCCCTGACCCTCTCCTCATATTTATCTATTATTCTTTTATTTATAAAAATGTTTTAAATTGAATTTATTGGTGTAACATTGGTTCAGAACACTATAGAAGTTTCAGGTGTACAGCTTTATAATACATTATCTATATATTGCATTGTGTCTCCATTTAGCTTCCTTTCTGGATCCGTCTAGCTCCCACACCTCTCCTAACCCACATTCTGCTGACATAATTCCTCACCAAAGAGACATTGTGATGTTTAGACTATGGTGATTAGGTAAATCAGCTACCTCTTTTCATGAACCCTCCTCCTAGCTTTTGACCTGTTTCTATAACTCCTCAATTCTTCTTTTGTAGCAGCCTGAGCAGCCTTGGCCCAAGGATGACCTTTGGCATCTCAGTGAAGGAGTGGGCACTACTCTCAGAGGCTGGCTGAAGGTCATGGCCTGGGGCGCCCCTGCATTTGGCTGGCCTTCACTTGGGCTCTCTCATAGTCTGAATAGTTCTACCTATTAATTTGCAACTTTTACTTTCCTGTCAAAATTTAACACCAGCGGGTATCCAACCACGACTGGTCCTTCAATCCAGAGCTAGGGTCTGGCTCTTAGGACCACACCTCCTGTGCTCCCCTGGTCTAGCAAAGCCTCACCCAAGCATCCTCACACCTCCCTGAGTCTTATTTTTTCCCCAAATCCTAAAGGCATAAGCTCACCTCAAACCCCCATGCTTACTAGTTCTTTCTTATAGCTAACCGAAACCTCTTTTATAGGCTTCAAATCTCTCTCATTGTCTTGACATAAAAAGTGAGATCATCTATAAGGGAAACACCCTCCCTCATTTCCTCATGATCCATGAGAGGAGCCCAGCATGGTGAGAATGTCATGTACTGTCTAATTGTTGTTGTGGTTTTTTTTTTTTTTTTCTCCATGATCTGGTGACTTGAACTGGCTATAGCCACCATTCAGGCAACCACACTCTCCTCAAAAATTGGAATGATTACTGTCTTCCTAGCACGCTAGCATCCTGATGCCGTAGGTGAGGACCGAGTTATCCTGGCCTGCACAACATCTTCTGGGTGAATGAGAAAATGTAGAGAACAGTTCATGAGAATGAAGGGTCACAGGTGCCCCAAGACAATAAACAGGGAGCCACTCCAGGCTGCTGCAGGGCCTTAGCTCTCCTGGAGATGGTAATGATTATCAATGGCAATCATTAACCCTTATTGCGCATTTTTTTTCTATACCCAACACTGTTCTAAGTTATTTATCCCTTACAGTAACCCTAACAGGTAGATATTACTATCTCCATTTTATAGATGAGTAAACTGTTGCACTCAGAAGCTAGAAACCCACCCAAGACCTCACAGATTGTAAGTACTGAAGCTAGGGCTTGAATTCAGTCAATCTGGCCCCAGAGTCTGCCCTCTACTCTAGAAATCAAAAAGTCTGACTTCAATCCACACTGCACATTGAGCATGAACATAAAGTGATTATTTAGTCACAGCTGTGACCTGGGAAAAGTGCCTCTGCCTTCTTAGATGTCATGTTCCAGACCCCAAAAGGCACTGAAACCTTGTAGCTGCAAGACTTCCCACCCAGGATGTGTGGCTGAGGTGAGTGTCACCGAGTCAAGTTGCTCTAATCTAGAAGCACAACATCCTGTGGCAGGGAGCAAATGGGGGATTGGCAGTCTGGAGGGTGTGAGCAAGCAGCTTCTGATGTGGAGCTGACATCCCGTGAGAAGGTCCATGACAGAGAGAGTTTGAGGGGGAGAAGCATCCAGGTGCCTGGGCATCAGCATCTCCCAGGTGTCTTGATCGTTCCCATCCCTGCCTCCTGACCTCGCTGTCTGGCCATATGTCAAGCAAAACAACTAAGTAAGCTTTGTCTGCCTTCCGAGCTCACCCTGCCCATATCCCAAGACTGGAATACCTTAATTTGTTATGTAATCACAGAGAAGTTACTTCCCCTCTCAGGATCAAATCACCTCGAAAAAGATGTCTTGGTATCTGTGCTGTTTATATCACAGGGTTGTTGCAGCAATCAAGGGAGAGAATGAACGTGAAAGCACTTTGACAATTGTAAAATAACACATGCATTAAAGATAATAATTTTTAGGTTATAAATTACCAATTTTCCTATTCGTCCTGCTTAAAGACTGCTTGGTACCCTAGCAGAATCTTCGATAGTAGCAGTCAGCAAACTTCTTCTGTAAGGAGCCAAACGTTTTCTGTAAGTAAATATTTTCAGCTTTGCAAGCTGTATGATCTCCGTTGCAATTATTCGACTCTGCTATCGGAGTATGAAAACAGCCACAGACAAAACATAAGTGATTGGGCAAAGGCTATGTTTCAATAAAATTTATTTACCAAAACGGTTGTCCGGACAGAGTTGGCCATAGTTTGTTGATTGCTATTCTACAGAAGCCATTTAACCATTCTGTGTGAATGACAATATCATTCCGATTCCTGTCTCCTTGCTGTGCAGATTCCTGACTCACTCTGTGTCTTGATGAATACACATTGTGTTCTGGCTCCAAATCTAGATGTGAACAAATTACTTGATTCTACTATTTGGATGTTATATCACATTCAGGGACTTGAGGTAAGTCTCATGACTGTCTCTATGAACAGCCAATACTGGTTTCAACTTAATTAAAAAACATAGCTGGGAGTAATACCTACCTCTTTGGCTAGCTGGATTATATCATGCTTTGCCATTTTGTACCAATAGTTAATTTATATAGGTTGCCGCACAACGAGAGGCATGGTTTGAGTGCTAAGGTAACTGAATCTGTGGTCTGAACTTACCTTGTAAAAATTTGCACTCTTCATAGATTCAAGAAAAAGGCTTATAAGTTCAGATTCCTCAATTTCCTACTTAAATGCTACAGAGAGATTTCCTGATTTAACAACTCTAATTTTTAAGAATCCTTTAAAAAGAATTTTTTTTTATGAGTTCATTGAAATCTGCTTTACACCATGATGTCATCCATCTGCACTTCTATATTGTAAAAGAATCTTAAAATTATTTAGGACATGCATCGGTATGTTATAAAATTGTCAGTGCCAAGAAGAACTTTCTTGGTTTTTATTGCAAAACACTCTCATACACAGAAGACAGAACGACTTATCTGAACCAACAGTAGATTTGGAAGCAGTTTGAAAAAGTTGTACAAAATGTGTTAGACAGCCAGGTTGTGACAGAGGGTAGAATTTTTTTAGTCACAGACGATTTTCTAGGTTCTATTTTAAGAATTACATAGGCTCTAAGTGTGAGCTAAAATTTTAAATTTAAAAGTAGAATTCTAAAGTAAAGATAAGCTGTTTCTTATTAGGTCGGGCTTCAGTGATATTATTAAAAGTATAATTTAAAGTATAACATCCTGAAAACATTGAGTAACCTAAAAGTTATTCTTATGACTTATCGGTAATAACAGTGTATTCAGATTTATCCATGCAGTTTTAAATACTTGTAATTCTAATGGGCAGTATATTTTATTTACTCTAAAATGCAAATGAGCAAAGGTGATGGAGGATCTCCTCCCCTCCTTTTCAAGAATTCTAATTATAACTACATAGTTCTTAAGAGGAAAAAAAAAACATGAAAGATTTTGAAAGGAGTCAAGCGACACCACAATGAATATTTGAAAAGTGGATAAGCTTATTAATTATTTCACTGTAACTTTAAAAGGTGGTGGGCCTTCATTTGTATAATTTCAAATTATCTCGCTCAAGTTCTCAGTTATTATAAAATGTCCACCATATTGAATTTTCCAGGTTAGTAAAAACCGAATCTTAAAAAAGGAAAAAGTAAGAAGAGGTTATTTCAGAACTTCCAGGCACTCGTGGAAATATGGAATGACATTTAGTCAAGAGACACCTGCCGCTTTTCAGACATATGTAAAGAATACCTTTCTGGTTTCCCATAGGCTTTAAAATACTCTGATTTAATGGAAGTAGGGAGTATGAGAAATCATAATGTGAATGAGCAAAATTGAATAAAACTAACAATGTGCTAAACCGGGGAAATTCTATATGTTCAATTACTTTTGATGGATGAGTGAGGAGAAAGTGCATCCATTAAACATTTTGAAAGACACTTGACCCATCAAAAAGACAAAACAAATGTTTTTAAATGTGTTTAAAGATTGCATTTCCCTTTTCTATGTATTCAAACTGTAGTAAATTTTACATAAAAGTAATAAAGAAACCAGACACCAAAAATAAAAGTAATGAAATTAAGAAATAGTTCTTTTCTTTGACTATAAGATTGTCCAACATTAAAAATTATTCAAGAGCAGTTAGCACATGAAAAGATCCTCAACATCACTAATCACTAAGGAAATGCAGATCAAAACCGCAATGAGATACCACTTCACAATCATTAGCCTGGATATTACAAAAAAAAAAAAATCAGAAAATAACAAGTGTTGGTGAGGATGTAAAGAAATTGGACCCCCTGTGCACTCTCGATGGGAATATAAAAAAAGGGTGTAGCCCCTGTGGAAAAATGGTATTGGTGGTTCTTCAAAGAATTAATCATAGAATTACCATATTATCCAGCAATTTTATTTCTGAATATATACCTAAAATAAATTAGAGCAGGGACATGAAAACGCATTTGTACACTCATGTTATAGTATTCAAGTAGCCAAAATGTGGAAGCAATATAGGTGTCTATCGACAGGTGCATGGATAAACAAAATGTGGTAAACCCATGAGATGGAATATTATTCAGACTTGAAAAGGAAGGATATTCGGACACAAGGTTCATTTATGTTATAACATAAATGAACCTTGACTACATTATGCCAAATGAAATAAGCCAGTTACCAAAGCACAAATATTGTATGATCCCATTTATATAAGGAACCAAGAGTCATCAAATACATTGAGAAAGAAAGCAGAACAGTGGTTACCAGGAGCTGTGAGGAGGGTAGAATGGGGAGTTAGTGTTTAATGGGTACAGAGTTTCAGATGAAGAAGATGAAAAAGTTCTGAAGATAAATGGTGGTGATGGTTGCGCAACAATGTGAATCCACTTAATGCCACAGAACTGTACACTCAAAATGGTCAAAATGTAACTTTTTTGCTATGTATACTTTATCTCGATAAAAATATTCAAATTCATATTTGTCCATTTGGTATTCTAATTTCTCCGTGTGAAGCAAGGGCTAG